>NW_007730177.1:174677-196626 GCF_000696425.1 Galeopterus variegatus
CTGAGGGTTGCGATCCGTTGCCAGACACGAAAAAAGACAAAAAGGAAAAAAAAAAAAAAGGGCAAAATTGGCTTCTTCCACAGGGGGCATGGAAGTCAATTGAACTTCTACCAGAAGGGACATAATTTGCTTATCTATAGAAAGAATTATTTCACAATGCTATCTTATCTACAATTTACAGCATTGTAAAATAGCTCCCACTGAATCCAAATTAGATAAAGCAGAAGGGTGTGCTATAGACAACACATAGTTTTCCAAAGATGCACAAATTTTTCCTGCACCTATTGGAAAAGCAGAGGTATCTTTTACAAACAAAACATGGGGATCCCAGGTTCCTTTCCTGTTGTGTATACATACAAAAATATCCAAGTGTGTGTGTTTGTGTGTGTTTACACATACTTTTTAAAATAAAAGTTTCACAAAACAGTACTTACCTTTACTACATGCAATGCAACCTGATACTTCCTATTCTATTCTTTGGTTTATGTTGGTATTTACACAAATTAATTTCATGAATCATTAATGGGCTGCCACCCACTAAAGGATCAAGGATTTACAGTTTGAAAACAGGGACTAGATCAGTGCTCCTCAAGTTTGAGAAGGACCAGTTTTTTAAATCTTTTACAATTTCCAGTCCTTCATATACTGACAACTTTTATAAAACACAATAAAAACATATTACCAGAAAAATGAAGTTAAAAAACAAAACAAAACAAAAAAACTCCCACAGACTTACAAAACACAAGCCTATTTTTTTGTTATTAGATTCCATAGACATAAAATCGGATGTTGGGGCAAGGTTAAATTCCTATTTAAGTTTCCAAATTCTTATTCTCAGTTTCTATACTTAATTCTCACACACTGGAACAGTGGTGGATTCCACTGGTCCTTGGACCACACTTTCTTTGAGTAGCACTGACCAGATGACCCTGTTGGATCCCACCAGCTCTGACATTGCAGGAATTTTTTGTTCTCCAGGAACTGGACACTCCCTCAGGTTACCTTAGTCAGTGGAGGCTTTCTGAAGCATACCTGTGGCAACAGGAGAGAGACACATCACAGGAGCATCTGGCAACAGTGGCCTGCCTGTGAACGAAATGTCATAAGAGCATTGGAAGAATCTATAATCAATTATAAAATATATAATCAATGGTGCTTCAATAAAAAAATAAATACAAATCAGATCTACAACGACAACAACAACAACAAAATAAATACCATGGGAACAAGACATGGGAGGGTTATTACCCCCGAGGTGGGCCTTCATTTCTGTCCTGTCCACCACAAGCATGACTGGGTACTGATACTCTTTTGTGTCCATCTTCTTGATGCTCCTTATGATACTGATTGGTTCTTTTTTTGAGTTTCCGAGTTCAAATTCCCGAGAGAACCTTATTGCCCTATTTAATCATTACTTCTGTTGCTTCAGAACTTTGTGTAATTACTGGGGTTACTTGCCAAAATTCAGGCTGGCTGCCTTTATGTCAGGGGTTGACCATGCAGAGGGCAGGGAGCAGGGTCTTGTGGTACAGAAATGGCCACCCTCCTTCAAGGAACAGCCTAGGGCCTCTTTCCTCAGGACAGCAGGCAATGGGGTGGAGGAGGCCAATTTTCCTTTGAAGAGAACTTTGAAAAAAGATTGGACCATTCAAAATATGTTTTATAATTCTCTATTCCCAAACCCTGAATAATACATAGAAGTTGCCGTCCAGGAGACTGAAGAAGGGTAACACCGTCACAGTCGCTGTTCTAATAAAACTGCAGACACACACCCTTCTGGCTCCACTGCTATACGACTCCAGAACCAGATGACATCGGAGAGTTTACACATACCCAATGGGGTGCTTCTACCTTTCCCTAAAGCCAGGAGACTTTGCCTTTGTGAAGTATACTTCTGAAGACGTTTGCGAGTCTTCAAACTCTTGGTTGAATAATAGTTTAAACTATCCCCCCATCATGTAATAAAGCATAATTTCAAAAGAATGATGACAAACTCAATGAAACATATAGAACAACAAAGGTGTATTGAGATGTAGGCAGTGGGCAGTGAGCAATTTTCTCCCCAAAGCTAGAAGAGAACCACTGCCCACCATAAATAAACCTCAACTGAGAAAATTACAACTTAATCCATGTCCTACACTTTAAGTGTTGCCTGTGAATAGTCACAACTAGTTATGTCAAATCCTTGAGTGTCGTCTGTTCTTACATCTCTACTCCATATCCTTTCATTTATTTCATTTCATATCTAATGAACAGGCATATTACTTGAGGTTTAGATTTCCTAGGCTTGTCCGCATCTCCCATATACAAGATGTATAAGATGTAATGTGTATAAAGTGCTTAACAATGTCTGCCACTTTGTAAGCACTCAATAAATGTTAACTCTGACGTACATATACATTAAACCTATGCTACCTAGATAGCTTGGGTTATTTTCATGCACGTGGTCGTATTGATGCCTGCTTAGGTTATAGCTATCTTCATTACTCCATATGATTCTGCTTTCCTCCTAAGTTCACAGAGGGATTGTTTGTCTGCGGTGGTCTCCTCCACTAGTTTTCAAGCTCATCTTGGAAGGTCTTTTACAGCCTTGCTAACGCCCTGCAGTTATTAGTGCCAAGAAGGCTCTGCACACAGTGGGCACCCAGCAAATGCTGCTGGCTGGCTGACTGATTGATTTACTAACACTTCCCTCCATCCCATTATAACCTTTCATCACTGCAAGTATAAGAACCTCCTTATCTACATCTCCTGCCATCCAGAACAGTCTTCCAAGATCTCCCTGCCTCACTGACTCACCATCTCATTTCATCCTTTCTCCCTTTTCTGGACTTTCTAACTTCATTTATCTCCCCAGACTATCATTTTTTACCTTAGCATACACACATTATTTTCCACTTGCTCTTATATTTTATTTTGGCTGTACCCATTTCTAGGCTGCCTACCGGTATAAATGAAACAATAGCTCAAAGAGCAACTTGTAAAAAATGAAAAGCTCCATGCAGACTTTCAGGGAAATTAAACACATACTTTACACCAGGAGCTCAACCTATGGGGGAGAACGCTTCTTTAGCTCACTTCTCTAAGAAGCAGTATTTGGGTGAAATGTTTTTAAAGGAAATCTCTGAATATGGAGGGGGGTGGGGAGGGATGAAGCCTTGGCCATCTGGATGAGAAAGATTCAGATGCTGAAACAGATCTCTGGAGTTAATGAATTTCACAGTCCTTTGCCCTTACTTTGCTTCAGTCTCAGTCTAGGAACAGACACCTGGTGTGAGCTCGTTAAATGGCAGGCATAAGTAAGGAAGTGAAAAAGAGGCGAAGCAAACCTCTCTGCAAACTGCTTTCCCTATAAAACTGAGAGGTAGCTTTATTAGTGAAGGTAACTCACGCAGCCTCTTGGCTCTCTGTTGAGCATATCACCAAGGTTCATGTACATTTACGCACCTGCGCCTTTTTTTTTTTTCTTTTTGTAAATCAAGTCTGGCCTAATTACAAGATTTCATTGTATTTTAATACATATAATAATCTAGTTTACCCTGTAAATGATTCATTTGCAATTCAATTAAACAGCCAAGGAGAACGAAATGTTAAAATAAACATGCGTTTAAATAAGATATAATGTGTATAATTAGACATAACACATACCCATATCTTAGTGTTTGATTTGCATGATAATACAAAAGAGGTCATTGGAGGCTATGCCAAATATCAGGGATTACATGACCTTTAAATTCCTGCCAAGCTGGAGACTATGATTTTGTGATCTGAATGAAAAATGAAAAATTTAGTGCGTCATCCAAATGTTTATAAGAACCCAGCTGTTTGATGTCAGGTAGACAAAACACCCAGACAACTGACAGAGGCGTTTCATTTTTATCCAGCTGTTTTTGCATTGTGTTGATTTAGCCTGACACATAGCAAAGTTAAGTCACTCACTCAAGATTTGTGACAAAGTCTTCTGCATATATTGGCAACAAAATTGTTTAGGGGTTTGACATTTTACTATCAGTAGCACAAATGTTTTGCTACTGTCCCACTGATGGCTTCTGTCAATGACATGAAAACAGTCAATTCAGTTCTCTCCATTCTCCAGCTCCTTGCTGTCCTCACTGTCCCTGTTCCCCAACCCCAAAGGTCTGTGTTAACTTGAGCTCTGACCTATGGTAAAGTGGGCTCCTTGATCACAGGGCTGTGCATGGTGGTCTTTGCCTTTGATGCTGCTTCTGTTCACAGTGATCACTGTGTCTCTGGGACATTGCTATCTGGGCCAAGGGCTGGCCAGATCAGAATTTCTAGCCATCCTAAAGGTTGATTGCAGCACGGGCAATCACAGCCACCATTCATCCTCCCATTATCATAGTCAATAATACAACTCATCTAGATTTGGCTGTGATTCACAGGCCTGGCTGAGCTGACTGATGCTGACCAAAAGTCCTATCCACACACCCATAAATCTAAATACTGTCCTTGGGTTTGCAGCTGTAGCTACTATATGCACAGCCCTGTGTGCTATTTGCAAATCAGTCTTTTGACTCAGCTTCTTCTGGTTGCCTTGACTCCCAGTGAATCCCTTGGTGTCTGATTGCTGCCCATCCCAGGCCCATCTGGTACCTCTCATGCCCCAGATGTCTCAGGCTTGACCACTCAGTTGGAAATTGTGCTTCTGAAGCATCTTTCTCCCTCCACAATCCTTCCTGGCTTTTTCTTTTCCTCTAGCACCCTGCAGCCTTGCTGCCCCCTCCCACTCTCTGCCCAGGCCCTGTTGCTGCTACTCAAGCCCTGCCTGAATCTGAATAGTGTGGCCTTGGGTGCCCAGAGGGCTGGTTCTAGACCAAACTCCCTATGTGACCTCGAGCAAGTCACACCACCTCCATGGGCCCTGCTGCCCTAATCTTAACATGAGAGTGTTGGACTAAATCAGGTCTGAGGTCGCCTCCAGTTCTAAACGTATATTATCTCTCTAATACTGCTAGACTGGCTGCCTTCCAGGGTGCCACTGCTCATCATTCTATCTAGTTGTTATGCAGGAATTTGGGGGAGATGAAAAATAAGGCTCCAGGACTAATATTTCAAAAAATTATAAAATGCGTCTGCTACCTTTTTCATCTTCATGAGCCCCCTCTTTTTCTTCTGTGTTGAATTTAAAACTCAGAAACTTAAACATACACATTATGACAGCTCTGTCACTTCTTCAAATTGCACAGTAAAAACAGAGAAAGGTGCAGATGAGCTTAGCATCCTGAGTGTTACACAGGCAATGCTGCTTCTGGGCCCAGGATGGGGGGTGGTGCATGGTAGGAAGAGGCGCTGCACACAGGGGCCGGAGGAGAGTGACAGCAGAGGGGGAAGGGAGGCATACAGGGGCTGAGGGAGGGTGCCTGCGTTCAGGGGCACTGCGAGGGAGTTGCTTTCAGCTGGAGCATCCAATCAGTACTTTCTCTGGAATTTAGATATGTAAATTCCATGTAAACATAACACCTAAAAAAAACAAAAACAAAAGCAATTTAGCATATGAACAGCGGATGCTTCTAGTATTTAGACTTCCAGGTGAACAATCTTCTACAGTATTAAGAGGTGGTTCTTCCCTGACCAGGATGGTCTAGGGTAGATCACATTAAATGTTTCTCCCTAACATGTTTATACAGGATATGTCAGGTTAAATATCCAGGGCAGTTTTCAAGAAGTCACAAAAGGTGTTAGTCTGAGGACGGGTGTTGATGTGGAGAGAAGGGCATTTCTATACCTTGTGCTATGTGAATAAATCAGTAGGGTTTTGTAGTTGCGAGTGTGGTTTTTATGATTTGGAACCACCAGCTGATACAGTTATTGACTTCCCACAACATACCCGAGGTGGTGATAAAAAAAAAAATCACTGATTTTGGCCTCTAAGCTCAGGGATGGTTCTGAATAAGCAGCCCTATTCCCAAGCTAAATCATAAGAGCAAATGAGTATCTTGCGTAGGGTTACACTGGGTGAGAATGGGCCATGCACCTCTGCTTGGAGCCAGCCAGAGAAGTTACCTGCTTGGTGAGATGAGACATCATTGAGGGCACCCAGCGTGACCGGGGAGGATTGACTCAATCTCCTGCTCACTCTTTCACCCTCACACACACTCCTTGTTCCTCTCTTTCTCCCTTTTCTCGTATCTATTTCAACCTCCCTTGCCCAGTAATCCAGTGGTTGAGGGTTTGCTTTAAAAATTTATCAACATTCTATTCTTCACACAATCAGCTTCTCCATGGCCAGAAGGAACTTAGATCAGTATATCCTCTGTCCCAATATTTTTGTGGTGGATGAAAGCAAGAGATGCTAATCCTTAGTGCAAATGCAGTCACTAAGAATCCTGTTGGATTTGAAGGTAAGGTGGGTGGGGAGAATCAGCCTAAAGAGCCAAAGTGGACTGGACCCGAGCAGAGGTATAGGTATGAAAGGGTAGGAGTGTGTGGTTTTGGTAGCAGCTGCTGATTGTGCCAAGTTGGAGATGGAACTGAGAGAGATGTTATAGAAGACAATCTACCTAAGTAGCTCCTGGATCAAAAAGGAGCCTGCATGGGACAAATCTCAGCTGGATTCGTGTGATGGGACTTTGATAAATTAAAACCTCTTTGCTGTTGAGGAGATGGTGGGTCCAGAAATAGGACAAGGAATCTGAAAAAGTGAGAGAGATCAACCATGTGTAATTTTAAAATTGTTATGGGAGGTCATTCAATAATTTTATAGCTTACAAGGTACAATCACACATGTTATCTAATGTAATTTCCACAATTGCCTAATATAACTGAGAAGTAGTTATAATTAACTCTATTTTAGAGTTCATTCATTCATTCAACACATTTTGAGAGCCTTTTATGCACAAAGCACTGTGCTAAATACCTGAGATCCTACAACAGACAAAACCACATCAACAGTTGGAAGGGTAATTGCAGTGAAGTGTGACAGATGATGCTTGAAGAAGTCAGGGTGCCAGGCACAGCCAGCAGAAGAACCTCATCTGGTCTAGGGAAGTATTTCTGAAAGAAGTGACAATTAAGATGAGACCTGAATAGTAAGTAAGGTTGAGCTAGATGAGGGGCAAGGCATGGAAGATTATTACAGTTAGAGGTATAATTTATAGAAGATCCAGAGACAAGATAGTCAGAGAAAGCAAGCAAGTCAACTTGGCTCCCTCTAGGAACTGCAATGCAGAGACAATAGCAAGGTGGAGAATGTCAGGGGGTGAATCAGAAGAGACAAAGCTGGAAAGAGAGGCAGGAGCCAGGTCTTGAAGGGCCTTGGAAGTCATGTTAAGAAGGATGAAGGAGGGGTGAAAAAGAAGACACTGAGTGCTTTGGATTGAGGGTCCCTCCAAAACTTGACCCCCAGTGTGACAGTGTTAAGAGGGTGGGAACTGAAAGGTGGGGCCTTGAAGAGGTGATTAATAATGCTGTAGTGAATGGATTAATAATGGTGGTCAGGGAACTACCTCTTGCTCTCTCTCTGCTATGCCATTTTCACAATGTGAAGTCACCACCAAAGAAAGCCCTCACCAGATGTGTTCCCTGGACTTTGGACTTCCCAGCCTCTGAAACTGTAAGCAGTAAATTTCATTTTCTTATAAATTACCCAGTTCTGGACAGACACCAAAGCCCACAATCAGGCACACCACCAGCACCTTGGGGACTCACCTGGGAGCTGGGGCATTGAGCCAGGGACTGGATCCCCCCCACAACCAGGCACAACACAAGTGCCAAGGTGCATTCCAAAAACATCACCTCCATGTGGGTGGTCCACCACAGCCACCACAGTAACCACAACTGCCATGAAAGTGGCCAGATGTCACAACCACCATGCAGATAGTCCACCAGCCACTGGAGTGCATTGACACAAGGAGAATCACTAGCAGAGACCAAAGAAAAGAAGAGGATGTCTCTCTCCACAAAGCCCATTCCAGAGGGACAGAAGCAGCAGCTGCTCTATGATAATATTGGGGGACCTGAACACATCTTTCAGCATTGGACAGATCATCTAGGCAACAAATCAACAGAGTAACCATGACTCTTTCAGAGGGAGAGAAGAAATCTAGGGTTATCAGTGGGGGGAGAGGGGGCGAGAAGGGGATAGGGAGAGATTGGACAAGGGGCATAAGGAATAAGTACGATTTGTAACAATATGCATACTAGTAATATTGATTTGATCAACATATGTCAACATTGAACTCCCAAAATATGTATCAATCATGATTCAATTTAAAAAAAAGAAATTAATTAATTAATTAATAACCCAGTTCCAGGTATTTTGTTATAAGCAACAGATATGGACTAATACACCGAGTTTTCTGACTCATTTGGCAGATGGAGAGTTGTGTGATTTTACTGAGGTGGGAAGCCTGGGAGGAAGAGAATGTTTTGGGGGAAAGCTGACTAATCCAGTTTAAGGCATATCATATTTGAGACATCATGTGTGTCTGTCCAGTGGGCAGCTGGAGACAAAGGTCTGGAGCTCAGATAGAGAGCATTTTGATAGTATTCCCCACACAAGTGGTTATTAAAGACAAAGCAGTAGGTGAGATTCCCAGGGAGAGTAGACAAAAGAGAAAGAGGCTCAGGACAGAGCTCCAAAAAAAGCTCCAAAAGTAAAGAGGAGAGTGGAGGAAGAGAACCTATAAAGGAGATTAGGAAGTGTATTGTTTCTGTTGATAGAGTATGCTTGGAATCAGACTACTCTGGCTATGTCTCTGAGCAAATTATGTCACCTCCCTGAGCCTTGGTGTTTTCATCTCTAACAGGGAGCAGTAACAGCACCCGCCTTATAGAACAGTACCTAGAAAGCTTATCACAATCCTGGCACATTTAAGCATCAATTAATGTTAGCTATTATTTTAAGTATTTTAATAAGAAGAATGATAACCACGAGAAGCAGCAGCAGCTAGAGAAGTCAGAAGAATATCAGATGAAGACGATGTCACAAAAGCTGAGGGAAGAGGACTGAGACAGGGAAAAACTGGTCAATGAAGATAAATGTGCTGAGAGGTTAAAATAAAAAGGCCAAAAATGGCCTATTTGACTTAGCTGTGGCTAGGACATTGATGACCTTTGCAAGATATGTTTCAGTAGCATGGTCTGAGAGGGGAAAGATGTGGAGATGACAACAGCGGGAGGAAAGCATGCTCGGAAGAGACCGGTAGCTTAGCCAAGGTCATATGGCCAACAAACTCCATCATTGCATAGTGACCAAACTCAGACCTTCAGACTCCAAATTTACTTTCCACCTTTGGGGCCCAAAGAAGGTAATTTAGCAAGTAAACAGAACTCTATGACTTCTGCTGAGTTAAGGGAGAGAAAGAAGGAGTGGAAAAAAGACAGGATGAGGGAGGGACACATAGGAGTACCCAGCAATGGACAGAACGTGTCAGGAAGGATAATCAGGCAGATCCATTCCCAGGAAAGGGAGGAAATTGGATACAAAATCAACAAATTCTTACTGAATGACTATCATGTGTCAAGTATGTGGGACTATAGATGAAATGTAAGACATGATTCCTGCTTCTAGGAACAAGACATAAACATGTGAAAGATTTACAGGCTGAACAATTGTTAAAGGCAACAATTAGCAGAGCTGCCACAAAGTGATATATGATTTATCGTCAAATGAATCGTAGCATACAATGAATGAACAAAATTCTTTAGACCTTGCCAAGAAAAGCTAACCCAGTTTCATGTAGAAGAACTGGCCTCTGAGCAGGGCATTGTGGGCCGAGCGATGGGGCTGTGGAGAGGAGTGGGGGGGGACACCTTTGTGGAACAGGGCACAGGACAACTGGCTGCCCCATAACTGGCCTATAGGATGAGAACGCTGCTCTCCACTGGGCTCAGGGGTGTGTGTATCAGGTGAGACCAAAAGGTGAAGAAAGACACAGAGAAACAGACATACAGACAAAGAGACATATAGAAGGGTAGACAAAAAAGAGGAAGGAAGAATACCTGGCACACAGCACCTCACTGGATCAATGAACACAGTCCAAGGAGATTCAACCCAGTGTGTGAGGGAAGCTGAGCCACGTGCTGGGAAGTCTTCGATGAGACTCAATGCTTACTCTTTTCACCTGTATACATTTAGGGGCAGTTACTTAACTTTTCTAGGCTTCCTTTTCTTTGCCACACAGGGTCAGATAGCAACGACTACTTTACCAGGCTGTTGTGAGGCCCAAATGGGATAACATATGTATAAAATATCCAGTATATAGCCTGATCCATAGTCAATGCGGGATAAATATCAGTTGTCAATGACAGTTCAAGGTGATTACAGATTGTCACCTTTTGCTGAAAAAGTTCAAGATGCTTTATAAATATTAGAATATGAAACCTCACAAGACACTGGAAAAGTGAAAACAAATGTTATCACCCTTATTGTAGGCGTGGAGAACCTTGGCACTGAGAATCAGGTTTTCGCCAGAGGAATAAGCAATTCTGTGGGAGGATGGGGGAGGGAGGAGAGGAAGCAAAGGATCAACAAAGATTCTCAAACATCGCCTTCCTTCCCCGCCCGCCCTCCAGCCAGCCCTGCAGCCAGCCAGCAGGTGGTAGGGTCAGATTACATTAGCTCTCCCCTGCCCAACCTCTAGCCTTCACTGAGAAGGGTGGGCTGGTGAGTCTGTGATGATGCAGGGTAACCCTGGGCATTTATTTCTCAAAAAATCAGGCAGCAGTAAAGAGGATGAGCTCTGATCAGACCCAGCATTGGTTCCTTCTGAGAGCAGTCTACGAATCAGACTTTCTTTGACAGCCTTTTCCCAACCTCCTCCGTGACAGCTTGATAATAGTCCATCTTGGTGGAATTTTCTCCCCTAGGACATTCCTGCAACTGAGTTGCTTAGCCCTTTCAAAACACAAGCCAGCAGAGCCCAGAAAGCGAAACAGCCTTCCAGTCTCATTAGCACGCTATGCTATGTTTCTCTGTGGTTCTGATTTGCTATGTGGTTCCTGTGCGTGAATATGATCACTTGTTACAGTGGTCTATTTCTACAATTCTTCTCTTTAGTTTTATCTCCATTACTCAGCATCCAAGAAATAGAGGGAAATCAGTGCATTGCGCTAATGATGTCTGCGGCCCTGGTTGCCAGGTGCGAGGACCCAGGCCCTGAGGAGACTCTCCACGTATGAATGGGCATCACTGCCGCCTCCTCCAGCCCATCCTCAGGCGCACGCACCCAGAAAGCACATCGTTGCTGTGGCTGACTTGAGTATGTGTTCGTGTGTCAGACACACAAGACAATTGGGGTCGAATGGGGATTGCACGCCCATGTGGACATCTGCGGTGCTTCAGAAAGGCTGGCAAGGAGAGGAAGCCTGGAATATAAAACAAGTGTTGGCCTCAGAAGGTGCTTGGCACACAGTAGGTGCTTGGCAAGAGATGGCTGAATGAGAAAAAACAGAACCAGAGCAACCACAAGAATGCCTAAAATGCCGGGCTCTCAGGCCTGAGACTTGGAACAGTGATTCATTCCAACTTACCCCCGGGCCTTGGTTAAGTCCCTACTGCAGTAGGATAAGAATTTATCTATTTACATTATTAAGCTCCCATAAGTAGGAAGCAAGCACCCCTCCTCCTCCCTCAGAGCTCTGTACCCAGTTCCTTCTCAGGAATTCATCCCTCCTGTGTCCTCTGGCTCTGCCCTCAGGTGAGGTGGACAGCTACAGCTTCTTGGCTTTTTTTAAGAAACCCCCTGATGCACATACATACGTGATGCCTCGCCTTCTCTTCACACTGCCTTGTCTCTGTAGTTGCTTTAGTGTTTGTCAGGGATCTCACGAACCAACTTACTAAATCATCCTTTTGCCACTGCCACAACTTCTGTCAAGGAATAATCAGGCTGGATATGATGAAAAGATACCAGTGTTGGTGCTACCAGTATTTCCCACTTGTCTGTCTCACTCACATCAGTTCAGGATTAATAACGATGGCTAAAATAATAGTGCTCTTACCATGTGCCAGGGCAATGCATGTGTGTGGCAGTTTGCTACTAAGGCTGATGTCTGGAATCCTGTCAACAGCGCCAATTGTAGTCCTCTTAATCCTGTTCGTGACACCAATTGTAAAGCTAGGACACTACACCAGTTGTTGGGCTCTTTTACCTGCCAGTAATCCTGCACCGACTGGGCCGATTGTTAAGCTAGAGCTGGGTCTGGAGCTCCCAGACCCCTCAAGCCTATTCACAGACTGGGTCACAAACCCTTCATATGCCAGGCTGGGTCACAAGACCCCAAACACACAAGGCTGGGTCACCAGACCCCTTCACACAGGTCTATGAGCTAGGTAAGAGGCCAAAAGGTCCTTGGAGCCATGGGCTGGAAAGCATGGCTGTGCTGAGTGGACGCCTCTCCACCTGCTTCACTCAAACTCCTCTCTCTCTTTCTCTCTCTCTCCCTCCCTCCCTCCATCCCTCCCCTCCCCCCCGTCAAGAACACAAGAATAGCAAGAAAACTAAAAAGATACATTGGCACACATGCGCACTAACTCCACACACACACACACACACACACACACAATTTGCTTACAAAGAATGTGCCCAAACCACACCCAACTGGACCCAAGACAAGGGCCCTGACCAGACTATTCTATTTTCCCAACAGTGTGTCATCTCACTTTGCCTTTCACCAATCCTATGAGGAAGGTACTAATATTATCCTTGAATTATGGACTAGGAACATGAAGCACAGAAAGATTGCATGACTTGTCAAAGGTTACACTAAAGAGTGGCAGAGTCTGGATTTGAACTCGAAGTAGTGTGATGCCAGAACTCACCCTCCTGACACCCCTGCCATGAAACCTCAGGATCACTGTTAGTATGTCAGGCTTCCTCCAAGCAATCCCACTGGGGATTTATTAATGCACTGTGTGTTTACATTTTTTTCTGCTGTGATGTATGGCATCCATCCTTTTCCATCCCTGAGTGAGGAATTATTCCCCCCACCCCCACCACTGCCCAGTTATTTTTTTCATACATTCATTTTGTTCAAAAAATATTTCCTGATCATCTGCTGGGTGAGGATTCTATTGTACTAACTTGGTTGGAATTCCAGTGGCATCTTCCAAAGCCCCAGTGGCTTTAGTCCGCTCTCCACCTTTTCTCATCTCTCACCCTCCTTACCTTATTCCTATGGAAAATAATGTTAAGAAGGATTTTCAGAGATTGACATTGAAAGAATCTCAGAAATTATCCACCAACCCACTCACTCACTTTACCCGTGAAGACCGGAATCTACAGAGCTAACCGTGGCAGTCAGTCTTGCTCTAATTAAAACTTGTTCTCTTCCCTCCACTCCTTGCTAGCTAACGTAGGACATAACAGGTACATAACAGACAGTAAATGCTACTGGGCCACCTGTATCAATCTGTGACTCAATTTTTTAGTTTGTAAAACGGAAATAGTATTAATGTTTATCTCTTAAGGTTCTAGTGAGGATTTAATGAGTCATTACATGGAAAGAGCTTAGATTAGTGCCTGAATCAATAAAGGTGAGTTTATTACTATTTTAAATTCTACTTCAGCATATTTTATTATTCATTTATAAGCCAATATTTCTGAATACTTGTTCTATTAAGACTTTCTTTTTGGTCCTAAACATGGACTTAAAAATGAACTTCGTCAACTGATCTTATGCTATTATTAATGAGCTAATAGAAGATATTGTGTTTAATTTTAAAAAGCACTGTTAAGTCTTCCTCGCCTCCATTCAGGGATTTTGGCAGGGTCAGGTCATGCATTTTCCTTTATTTCCAAAATACCCTGAACATTGGATCATAACTGTTTCCCACTCCTATCTCTACTACACTGTGGGTAGATTGAGAGTATAGCCTAGTCCCGTTCAATTTTTTATTGTCAGCTCTGAGCACTCAGTAACCAGCACACAGAAAGTATTCCACACACATTTTTGTTGAATGAATGAATGTAGCATCTGCAGATTTGTGTTCTCCCTTCTCCTACCTGCCCTTTTACCATCACTCCCAATGTCTTTCTACTATTATATGTGTGTGTGTGTATATATATATATGTTTCTGGATTGATTCCTTATTGTTATCTCTAATAAACCATTGAGTTTAAGACAAAAATATAAACTGTCAAATGCAGCTCGACTGGTGGCTTACATAAACAGAAACATGAAAGCAAAAATTAGTTAGAAGTGTCCAATACTACAGAGAGAAGGTAGTCTGAGTATGAATGGATAATGCCAACTCTTTAAGTAGTTCTAAACCTAGAGAGACAGGACAAAGGGGGAAGTTGAATGTCAGCTTTGCAGTAGATGCACCTGGACTTGAATGAGTGCACTGATCTAAGCTTCTGCTTTGTCACAAGTAAAATGAGGGTGATAACCAGTGCCCTTCTCATAGGGTTCTTGCAAGAACCCAGTGAGCTCATTCCTGTCCAGTTCTTGGCACACCGAGAGGCCCTAAGTATTAGCTCTAGAGGGGGCTCTGGAGGGTCAGCGTACACAATCACGTCATCTATAAATACTATTTTACTTTTTCTTTTTCAATCGTAATACCTTTTATTTTTCTTACATTGTAGCACTGTATTGCACAGACCAGTAAAATGTTGAATAGAAATGGTAACATTCAGTATTTCTCCATTTAATATGAAGTTAGCTTTAATGTGTTTGTGCATTCCTATAATCAGAATAAGGACATTCTCTTGTATTCCTAATGTGCTGTGGGTTTTTTCATAAAAGGGAGTAGTATTTTGCCATATCCATTTTTTTACATGAATTGAGATAATCATATTGTTTTTCTCTTCATCGACTCCCACCTCAGGCTGGTGGAATGGTTCCTTGAGAACATGCCATGTCCTTCCTTTCCAAATCTGTGATCATGAAGCATGTGGCCTCTGGAGGGGACCTGACAACTGGGAGGAAGTGCCCTGTTCCTCAACACCAATTCTGGGAATTGGTAAAGAATCTCCTTGTCTATGTGAATGTGTTTGCATTCTGGTTTATCAATCATTTCTAAAAGGCATTTCTCACTTGAGGCTTGAACTTGACCTGACAGAGTTCAGGAGTAGACCCTGGACCTGTCCTGACTTTCCCTGCCCCTCCCTCCAAACACACCCACAAGAAGTAGCCATCTGAGAGAATCTGTAAGAAATAGCCAGGCATCCCTCACCATGTAAAGAGCGACAGCAGTCATTTTCAACTGACCATCATCATCATGATAGGTTAATAGGGCACTTGTGCATTAAACACAAATGTGAGCCATAAATATAAGAATAATACTATAAAGGAAACAAGATCATTCATTTTAATTCTACTCTCCACTCTCTGAGCTTTACTGAAATCATACAACCAACCAAGCAGCAGAAACTCAGTTGAATATGGTTCCCAGAAAAACTCCCTGCCTTTGCCTTGTGATTGGCTGAGTGTCTCCTGAGGGCCGAGTGCTTTTTAAGCAGCTGGTGCAAATGGATGCCTTTCTGAAATTAACCAGTTGATGAATGTCACAGGCATCAGGCTCCATTCCAGGGCTGGGCCAGGCTGTGCTCACACTGCATGTTTCCCTCACAGCCTCCAGGGTCTGTGACAAATGAGGAGATGAATGGTCTGATGTGGGTGGGGAGCCCGTTGGAAGGTAACTAACTGCAGGACGCTCAGCCCTTGGGGGCTGGTGATTCTCTCCCTTGTGCAGCCTTGGATTTGTGTGCAGCCCCTGCCATGTCCACAATTTCTGGACATTTGTTTAGATAAGGACTCAGTCCAGGAAGAAGGGTACATGTGGCTTATGTATGTGGTACAAAGACCCAGCCTTTTGGACAGACGACCCTGGCTCAGGTACTTGTTAACTGTGTGAACGTGGGCATGTTATTACCCACTCTGAGTTTGTTTCCTCATCTGTGTAAAGAGAAAATAAGACCTGCTTTACACGGGCATTAAATGACTCATAAAATATGTTTTACACCACCTGGAACATTCTGGGTGCTCAGTGATACTGCTATTATTATTACTACTGTTATTGAAGGAATCAAGAAGGTCAGCTGACTCCAGATATCACAGACCAAAAATGCTATTAGCAGAGATTTATTTCTTTGGCTTCTCTCTTGGTGGGTCTTCTTTTAAAAAACTGGTAAGGATTTTGCCTATATCAAGGTGTTAGTAATATACATTAGTAACATATCTAAGTTCTTTCTTCTTGACCTGAAAGAGGTGAGGGGTTAAAAGACTGTCTTTTCTTTCTTCACGACTTTGCCCCAGGTTGGACCCATGCCCAAAGCCACCAAAATGAATCTAGTAACTGAGTTGCTCTAGTTAGCATTCGGGATGGAATCTACACTTGCGAGTGCTTTCCAGTACTGGTAGTTTCTGTCCTGACAGAGCACTGGGGTGGGACCAGGAGGCTGGGCTGGTCCTAGTTCTGCCACTTGCTATGTGGCTTTGGCCAGGTCTCTCTCTGGACCTCAGTCTCTTCAATTGCAGAGTGGGAGGGTGCATTTTATTGGTGATTTCCAAGTGGTGAACAGGCAATCTGTTCTGTGACAAACACCAGGTGTGAGGAATAGGAGGGGTTAGAAGAGCAGGCAGAGAAGAGCCCAGACCAAAGTTGCTGAAGGGGAAAGGGCAGGGACTGTGAATCCCTGTGAAGAGTAATTCCTGCTTCCCAAAGGATCAGCACTTGGGAAACTAGACTAAATATCTCTGAGGCCACCTAGGGAATGTTACAGTCCACTTCAGGCTAGGCAAAACTGTATATGTAACCTAAAGAGGCAAAGGTTTATATAAGGCTAAAGAGCCACCCAGAGTGGGCATTAGATTTCAAAGCCTCTGACTTTGGCCCACTGCTTAGCCACGGCTGCACCTGTCTCCCTCTTTCTTTCTACTAACACAGGCTGCCTCTCTAACACCTACTGACCATTAACTAATGGCCAGCAAATCAGCCCACATGCTAGCACTAACTACTACTCACAGTCTAGGAATTTGTGTAATACATTGTATTCTTAGGGATTGTTAGCATATCCCAATGCCAACTGTTGAGGCTGGCAAGATGATCTTTTAAGTATCTACTTACAATTCTGGCCACAAGGTTTCATTGCCTCGAAAATCCTTAATGAGAACAGTTAAATAAACAAGCAGTTGATCAACTTAAACGCAGTTTTAGGAACACTGATGGACACCAGCTGGTTGGTGGGCATTAGTTATGGAAGGTAGGTCCACGCAGGACTCTCCTGATTTATTCCTTTGGCTCCTGATCCTTGCCATGGTGCAGTTATGATGTGCTCTGAGCCGCTTCTCAAGTCTGATTCCTCTACATGTTGCTCCACGACATGACAGCGGGAGTCATAGAATCAGAAGACTTGGCTTCTGTGCCCACTGTGCTGCTTACCTGCTCTGTAATGCTGGGTAGTCTTAACTGTAAGCCTCAGTTGTCTCATCTGCAAAATGGGCAATAACAACACCCTTCCAGACTGGTTGTGAAGATCAATCAAGATCACCTGCAGGAAAAAACACATTGCAAACGGTGGAACCGTGAGCTCCTTGAGGCCTGGTCAGTGATTCTGCTTTTTCTTGTATATAATATCTAATGCAGGGGTTCTCAACCACAGAAGAATCACCCAGAGAGCTTTTAAAAAATACAAAGGCGTGGGCTCCACTCCCAGATATTCTTACTTAACTAGTTTTGGGTGGAGTTTATGGAGTTGGTATTTTTTAAAAGCTCCCAGGTGATTTTAACGTGCAGCCAGGGTTGAGAACTACACTTGGCTCTTTGCTGGAAGCTCAGTTATGTGGGATGAATGAATGATTCTAATTATGACTTCCTCTCCCCTACCCCTTGGAGGAGAGTGCTTTGTACTAGAGGGAAGGATATTTCCTGTGTCGGGTTACACTCAGGTGCCTGGCTATTTCTAGAACTGCTTTGGAAGAGCATCTGGACATTCATATTCAGAAGATGCTCACAATGACTGACGTGCTGGTGGGCAGCACCTCTGAAGGCTGGGGTGGGGGCAGCCTTGCAGCTGCTGCACGTGGCCACCGGGCTGGTACCTTCAAGCGGCAGTCTGCCAGGTTGGGGATAGGAAAGGAGCTGTGATTCCCGGGCTTTCCTCCTACTCCCTGCCAATTAGGTCAGGTCAGCCTCAGCTGTGTTAAATGCTTTGGGACGTTCCTGGAGCCTTTCCCGTTGTTTACCTTGTGGAGACACTTCAGTCAGGGTTTTTAATAGAACAACTCAACATGAAATTAATTTCCTGGGCGAGCTGGTAGTGAGGCACACTGGTGTTTGGACTCCAGCTTTAGATTTTTCACTTTAGCTTTTGACCCTGCTTCCTCGCAGGAAGAAGCATCTTGCAGAATTCAGCCAGCCCTTGGCGCGCGCATGCGCGTGCGTGTATGTCCGTCTCATCCACCAAATGTACCATGTTTCAGTACATCAGATTCAGCACAGATACAGGTGTCAGAAATTCCTTCTTCCTTTTCCCCCACCTCCTACCAGGCCAGTCTGAGCTTCCTCCAGAGGCCCTCTCGGATCCTCAGTTAGGAGCAGCCATGCCCCTCGGAACTCCCAGCAGCACGTCCCACACCGTCACTCCCTTACGTGGTAAGCACGTCCTGAGGAGGGAGGTAGTTGGCACTCTGAACCACAGGCACAGCTGGGCATGAACTCCAGAGCTGCTGCTTATTTTCTGAAAGACTCTGGACAAGTTATTTAACTCCTCTGAGACTCAGTTTCCTCATCTTTAAGATCAGGCTATTGATGCCTGACTCACAGGACAACAGTGGGAGGAAATGAGGTAAGATAAAGTGACAGGGGCAATACCTGGCATGGAGTGGTGGTTATTGCTGGGGGAAGGATTACTGCGTGTGTCCTTCCAACGTGCCCAGCACCCTCCTTTGCCTTTAATGGCGCTGAGCAAACACCCACTGATGGGAGTGGATGAAAAGACATCCTGGCGGTCCCAGCCCTGGCACAGTGGTAAGGAAGAGTCACTTTCTTGTCCTTGCCTCCTTGTTCGTTGTTTTTTTAAAGCGACATACAGTGCCCTTTCTATATACCTCAATGTACAGCAAAGTATTGTAACTTTGCTGGATCATATGAATTCGTTCCTGAAAGGTGCTTTGTGAGGTTCAGCTATCTCAGAGAGGAATGGGGGGCCTCAGCAGAATGAGGCCTGGGCATTTCAGGAGAGTTTCCTAAGTGCCAGGCCCTTCAACTGTGCTAACTTACCAGTATAACACGGCATGACAGAAACACGCATCACCCATGAAACCGACGAGGACACTGAGGCTCACAGAAGTTAGGAAATTTGACCGAGTACACAAGATAAGACATAGCAAAACAGGATTCTTGGCCCTAAAACCTATATATTTTCCATTATATCACACTGAATTTTGAGTCAGAGAAACAGTGATGGAATTTGACTTTGCCACTAACCAGCTGGGTGGCCTTGGGAGCACGCACCACTTAATCTTTCTGAGGCTCTAATTTCCTCAGCCTGAGGGAGGTTTGGACCACTGTTTCTGAACGCTCAGTTTTCAGCGGTGGTCTGTACTGTCATTCTGAGTCTCTGCAGCCCTCTAGTGGTGCTTTGCGGGAATGGAGCAGTACCTAACCTTTCTGTTGCCATTATTCACAAAGGGATGGTGCAAACTCCCAGGGCACCTAGGATCTGGGTGCCTGTTTGGCCTTTACTGACCAAAAATTAAAAATAAATGGGACTCAGAGGAGCCTTGGAGGTCGAGGTGAACAGACTATTTCTCAGAAGGCATTCTTATTTTAAAAACTTTGGGTCCTGTTTATTTCATGCCATCGTACCTAGAACTCTCACCCACCCTTGAATGATAAAGGATGAACCCCCGCAAAGAGACTAAAATTGTAATTTTAAACTCATTCATGGTATGTACACATATCTGATCTTGTTCGTATCCCATGGGCCACCTCTGCAAGAGTACTGAGGGGACACTGTGCTGGGGGACAACAGGTCAGGCTCAAGCTCTGGCTCTGCTATGTATGTGACATCACTGATCCTTTATCTCTCTGCACCCCAAACTTGTTGTTGATAAAGTGAAGGGTTTGGTGGCAGAGCCCTTGCAAGTCTATTTCGTGCATGTGCACGGAGTTGCTTCTTCTTTAGAATGGCAGATTTTTACCATTCCATCCAGTCTTTTACTTTGTGATTCTTACTGATGAAAACATACCTTTCTGAGAGCTGGGACAGAGGGTGTTAGGTAAGATATTATCTAGAGCTATGAAGCAGAGTATGGTGAACAAACGAGGCCTATGAGACATCTACGTGCTGATAACTCTCACATCTCCAAACTGGGCCTCTTCCCTGAGATGCAGACTTAGTATCTACCTGTCTACTCCATTTGGAAATCTAACAGATATCTCAAACTTATCATGGCCAAATATAGTATCGATTCCCCACTGCTCCCATACTCCCACCCCACCCCAGCCTGCCCCACTTTAGCAAATGGTACCATATCTACCTAGTTGCTCTGAGAGCCCTATTTGATTCACGTCTTTCACTTATATCCCCATATATAGGTCTTCAATAATCCCCCAGCTCTA
The DNA here is from genome assembly GCF_000696425.1 of Galeopterus variegatus. Taxonomy (NCBI): domain Eukaryota; kingdom Metazoa; phylum Chordata; class Mammalia; order Dermoptera; family Cynocephalidae; genus Galeopterus; species Galeopterus variegatus. The sequence continues at coordinate 195,208 of NW_007730177.1, forward strand.
TCTACAAAATATGTCTCAAAGCTGACAACTTCTTCCACGTCCACTGTCTGCTACAACACATCATCCTCTCTCCACGTCTTTACTGGTCTTAGACTTCCACTCTTCCCCGTGATCCATCCTCCTGAGTGATCATTCAGAAGAGCAGAGCAGAGTGTGTCACCCCCGTGCTTAGTCCCTCTAGTGGATTTGCCTTTGCAAATACAATCAAATCAAATCCATACTCTACAGGCGCTGCCCAGTCCAACCCTGCCATCCTCATCGGCCTCCTCTTTCCCTCCTCACCTCTCACTGTCCCATGGCTCTGGCCTTCCCTTTGTCCCTGATGATACCAAAGCCTTCCTCCACTTAAGGCCTTGATGTCCTTTCTGCCTGAAATGCTCTTCCCCAGGACGTTGGCATGGCTGCCTCTTTCTCATGATTAATATCACCTCTTTATCTCAAAAGTGACCTCCTCTGAGGAGCTGTCCCTGGCCCCTCTCGCTGAAGGATTGCCTTAGCCACACACCCGTATTTCAGGTACTTCCTAGTCTTGACTCCTGCCTGATATTATTTTATTTATTTGTTTAGGAGTTTAACAGGACTTTCCACACTAGAATCTAAGTTCCTTTAGGGCAGAGAATGTATTTCTCTTGTTCATCAGTGATTCTGTAGAGCTTTGAATTGTGCCTATCACATTGTAATGTTCGAAAATATTTGATGATGAATTAACTAGACAGGCTGATGGTCAGGACCTGCTTCATTAACTCATAACTCCACACAGTTGGCTTCACCATTCTAGCACATGTTTTTGTCATCTAGAAGAAAACTTCTTGCAATTATGGTATCTTTGCCCCTGTCCCTGGCCTTAAATGAACACGGTTCTTGGGACTCATTTCTGGCTGTGATATGAAGAAACAAAGCATGAAGACAAGGCCCCGTGGGCTTTGGGGAGGCTGCTTGCTCGCCTTTCTCGGCTGCAGTTGCAGCCTGGAGCCTGGGCCTGTGCAGAAGGAGCGGGAGGGACGAGCAAGCTGGCATGATGGCGTGGCCAAAATGGTGACAAAGGGGCAGGAGCCATCTCAGGCCACGGTCTGCAACCCTCCAAGGCCAGTGGCTGGCAGAAGGGCCCCTTCCAGATCCGCGCAGTGCTCTAGGGTCCTTTGTGGAAGGTTTCAATATGAGTGAAACATCTGGTACAGAAAAGTAATTAGTAAAAACCGGCTGTCTTCTCCTTCCTTCTTTTTGACCATTGAATGAAGGTGCATATGCCAAAAATGTGAGTATTAGAAAATGTTAATAGTAGCAATTACCAATTGTTTTCCTGAAAACAGTGCTAACTATATAGCCAGGCTATAGTGTATTACCCCATTTAATTCTTATAACAACTCTAAGATAGTTTCCATTATTACCTTTACTTTTACAGTTAAGGAAACTTGCTTA
>NW_007730177.1:197294-198311 GCF_000696425.1 Galeopterus variegatus
TAACAACTCTAAGATAGTTTCCATTATTACCTTTACTTTTACAGTTAAGGAAACTTGCTTATAAGAGTATCTCAGATAATTATGAATCAGTTCATCGTTAATTAACTGATTGATATATAGTCAATATTAATACATTGTTTCTAATAAACATTATAGTATTGTTATATTATTAATATTAATACTGCAGTGTTAAAGAAATTTTTTCTTGCTGAGTTTTGTGTCCAGCTGAATTTGAATGGTTCTTGCTGCCTCTCCACTGTCCCCTCCCCTCCCTGTCTGTGACTGCTGACCCACGTTAAAGTTAATCTTAAACTCTTAGTTCACATAGTAAGGAAAGGGAAAAAACAACTGAAACTGAAACTGTAGATAGAGCATTTATCAAAAGAATATCTTCTTCCGGTCAAGATGGTGGAATAGACAGTTCCCAGCATCACTCTCTCCTACAAATTGACCAATTTACAACTATTAAAAAGCAACAACAGCCACGCTGGGGCCGCCAGAGCTCAGGAGAAGAGGAGGAGAGACCTACAGGTTGCATGAAGGCAGGAGAAGCCACGATGAGAGAAAGAAAGGGACACTCCCACCATTTTGAGCCCCAGCTGCATCCAGACTGGAGCTGCTGAGCATACAGAGCAAGCAATGGCAAAAGCCACAGCTGTGCCCTTCATATGAAACTGCTTGGAGGCAGCAGGGGAGAAGAGGGCCTTGGTGGCCCCCAGGCCAGCAAGACCAATAACAGGGTTCCCATGGACCCACATAGGAGCAAGGAGCCACAGACAACAGAAAAAAGGAGTCACTCAGAGGCCGATGAGTCATCACAAGGGACCAGCACATAGCCCATCCATTGGGAAGTGTTTGGAGTGCTGGCAGTGGGGGAGACAGGCCCACCTGGGGAACATTGGGGCACTGCAAGGACAGCTGATCTGCCCCCCAATCAGCACAGGACCACTCAGTGTAGACTGGTCAGGAGTATAGAACTGCAGAGGGTGCAGTTTGCTGAAAAGACTCAGGCCCAGA
>NW_007730177.1:203856-204201 GCF_000696425.1 Galeopterus variegatus
TTTTTTTTTTTTTTTTTTTTTGGCAGCTAGTCTGTACAGGGATTCGAACCCAGGAGCTTGGTGTTATAGGCTATGCTCCAACCAACTGATCTACCAGCTAGCCCTATAGATAATTATCTTAAAAACTGAATATGTCCACCCAACTTTAGTGCCTGACTTTGTGTCTGTTTATGATTGTGTTTCTGCCAAGTGAAGTGTAAATAATAACCTAGAGTCATCTATGGATGAAGGTTTTGCACTAGTCCAGGAAAGAAAAAGTGTTGGGAGAATTGCCATCACCATCATGTGACGTGGAAGAATAGAAATGTTGAATATGAAGAAATCTGTGTGTATCATGAATACAAC
>NW_007730178.1:0-1007 GCF_000696425.1 Galeopterus variegatus
TTGAAAGACCTTAGGAAAATTCTCTCATCTAGGTGTCATTGATTAGATAAGAAGGAGGTTGAAGGAATGAGGGAGACAAATCAGGACAAATGTTGAGGAGAAAACAAAGGAAGTTGGAAGATTTAATGCTGTATAGCCTCAGGTTTCCATAAAACCAAGTGTACTAATCTGTTTTCTGTTGCTTATAACAGAATACATGAAACTGGGCCATTTATTTATCTATTTATTTATTTTCCAAATACATTTTTTAAAAATTTATTTATTAATATATATATTTTTAACATTCTAAGATGTTGTTGCAGAACAGTTGGGGGAAGAGGGAAAAGGGGAAGGAAATATAGGGTGGTAGAAGGAGGAAAGAGGGGGGCATGTTTGAAGCCCATGACATCCCCCTCATTCTTGCAGGGGAGACCAAGGGGCTTCCAGCAGTGGCTTGGTTGTGTTGAGCTGGATGCAGATGTTGGGAGGTGTGGCTGAAGCCCTCGGCCCCCCACTGCCCCAGCTTGGGAGTCCAGGGTGTTTCTAGTGGCAAATCGGTGGTTGTCGCTAGGCTGGTTGCAGATGTTGGGGAGGTGTGGCTGAGGCTCTAGGCCCCTCAACACCCTGGCTTGAGAGCCTGGGGTGCTTCCTGCAGTACCTGGTGGTTGTCACTGGGCTGGTTGTGGATGATGGGTGGGGCATGGCTGGGGCTCACTGCCCTCCCTCATCCCTGGCTTGGGAGCCCAGGAGGCTTCTGGTCCTTCTAGGTTTTACAGGTGTTCCATGGTGATGTGAGACCTTAACTAGTTAATATCAAACTTTGTCTTTGATCTGTGGGTATTTTGTTTTTTCTTTAAGTTCTGTGTTGGATTATTTGCTGTTTCCGTGACTTAAACTCTGCACAGGAACTAATTTGTTGTCCTTTGCATACTTCTAAAATGGGGGAACTTCCTATGGGGACCAGCACTTGAACCCTGTGGTTGAGCTAAATTGCTGCTTTGCTGCTGATTCCCCAGGGAAGGCTTTTC
>NW_007730178.1:2210-3468 GCF_000696425.1 Galeopterus variegatus
GGTGGGCACTCTCCACAGAGTTCCAAGGAGGCACAGGGTATCACATGGTGAGGGGGCTCTCTTTATAAAGCCACCAGTGCCCCTCCCATGGTTACCCACTCATCAATTAACCCATTAATCTATCAGTTGATGAATGGATTAGTTCATTCATGATACAGTCACCTCCCAAAGGCCCCACCTCTCAACATTGCCACACTGGGGATCAAGCTTCCACCTGAGTTTTGAAGGGGACATGCATTCAGACCACAGCACTGAGGGAGGTTGTGGTGAGCTGCTGGCACAGGAATGAGCTTGGTGCTAGAGGACCATCAAAAATATTGAGGCAGTCACAGGGCCTAGCAGCCTGGGAGTGGGAAGTGAGGAAGAAGACAATTGGCTGGCCCTGGCTTTTTAGGGAGGTAAATAAATCCAAAAGGGGATGGGTAGACTAAAGGAATAGAAAAAAGACAAGTGGCCAGAGCAGGGTATCCTTGTCATTCAAGTTCATGTCTGTATCCTCAGATGCTCAATAACTATTTGATGTAGAAATGAATGAATCAGATGTTACTGGAGGTAAATAGGAAGATAGAGAAAAGTGCAGGATTTAAGATCGTGCATCTAATGCTAGACCTTTGCCTTCGCTCATTTGCATACTAAACGTAGGGCTGCAGATGGCTTCATGTTATTACAGCTGCTGAATCAACTTATATTGGCTGCAGAATTCTGTTGCCCTTGCCACAGAAAATGACCTTGATGTATTGAAGAATTCTCTGGGCTTGTTTCAGAAGACAATAGCAAAAGCAAGATTAATTCAAATGATGGGTTAATATGTACTTTAGGGCCTGTCAAATAATTTCAAGGGCAACTAGAAACCTTTTTAAAAGTCAGAGTTTAGATTTAAAGTCTCCACAGATCCCTTACTCTCAATTTCATGTTGTCATTTTGTTATTTAGGCATTACCAGCCTCTTTTCTATTTTTGATTAGATTGCTTCACATTTTTGTGGTCTCTCTTCTTTTCTGCTCTCCACACTTCAATTTTTAATAAAAAAGATTAAAGATTGTCTTTCCTACCTATTAATATAATTTTACCTTAGCCATCATCATGTTTCTCTCTTTTCATAATTTGTGAAAAATGTAATGATTATAACAGAAGTGCACAGCAGCATGTCTGGAAATCTGAGATCACAAAGCCTCTCGTCACATTTAGGAGATCCCAAAAGACCAATGAAAAGTACTGAATGAGATGAATAAGAGCTTGTGAGGAAAGGTTAAATGGAT
>NW_007730178.1:4840-8184 GCF_000696425.1 Galeopterus variegatus
ATTCTGTCCTTTGGCAAAGAAAAAGTATTTAAAGAACCTAGATCCATTTTTGCAGAGCAGGCAATGAAGGGTGATTTTTGGAGATGAGGCAATAAATTGAGATGGTAACAGGTACGGTGTAAGATGGGCTAAGAGAAGAATTCTGGCCATGGTTCCAGCTGTGTGGTCTCTCAGGATGCAACAAGGAGGTTGGCATGACAACATAGATCCCACACAATTCCAGACAGTCTTTCTTTTTTCTGCCAGTTCTCTATTGAGCTTGCATTTTCTTTGAAAGAGTCCATTAGCCCACTGGACTAGATGTTGTTTTTTAGTATGGAAGAGTGTTGAGGATGTATTTATTACTGTTATTGTTGCCAATCTGAGAAAAAAAAACATTCTTTACACTAGGTTAAATTAGATTTTATGATTAAACCACTTCTGAATCTTTTCTTTGCACTTAATATATAATAAATGAGGCCTTAGACCCTTGCTCTGTATAGCTGAGGTTTTGGTGTTTAAGAGGACAATTCCGACCTCTAAAACTTGGGTATTTACATTTAAAAATATTGTTTTATAGTAGTCATAGCTGGGCAATAAAACCTTTCTTTCTTCACAAATTTATTTGTGCCCCTAAATTCTTTCCATTGCTTTTCATTAGTGAAAGAGTTACAGGTATGGTAAAGTTACTTAATAAGTCCTGTAAAGATTTTCTGGCATATGTTCCAGAAGTTAAGAACAAGGATAACTGGGTAAAGAATCCTATTGCAAGTCAGATGGTTTTTAATTCTTTGCTTTCTATAGAATTGAAGGAAACCCTCAATGTTTAGTTGATGCATCATTTAAAAAAAAAAAGAAAAAAAGGATTTCAAATGATATATCACTTAATGATATTTTTGAAGAATAATTTAAAAGATATTTAAAGACTTCAGTTCTATTGCTATAACAAAACTTCCACTCCCATCTGCTTATTTATGTGAACAAAATTTCTCAGCATTTACATATTTTTTTTAGATTTATCAGCATCATTGATTTATCTATTACTCTTTTTAAAAAAGATTATTTGTTATATATATTAGTGAGGTACAAGTTGACTATCAAGAGTTGAGCATGATGTGTGTNATTCTGTCCTTTGGCAAAGAAAAAGTATTTAAAGAACCTAGATCCATTTTTGCAGAGCAGGTAATGAAGGGTGATTTTTGGAGATGAGGCAATAAATTGAGATGGTAACAGGTACGGTGTAAGATGGGCTAAGAGAAGAATTCTGGTCATGGTTCTAGCTGTGTGGTCTCTCAGGATGCAACAAGGAGGTTGGCATGACAACATAGATCCCACACAATTCCAGACAGTCTTTCTTTGTTCTGCCAGTTCTCTATTGAGCTTGCATTTTCTTTGAAAGAGTCCATTAGCCCATTGGACTAGATGTTGTTTTTTAGTATGGAAGAGTGTTGAGGATGTGTTTATTACTGTTATTGTTGCCAATCTGAGAAAAAAAAAACATTCTTTACACTAGGTTAAATTAGATTTTATGATTAAACCACTTATGAATCTTTTCTTTGCACTTAATATATAATAAATGAGGCCTTAGACCCTTGCTCTGTATAGCTGAGGTTTTGGTGTTTAAGGGGACGATTCCGACCTCTAAAACTTGGGTATTTACATTTAAAAATATTGTTTTATAGTAGTCATAGCTGGGCAATAAAACCTTTCTTTCTTCGCAAATTTATTTGTGCCCCTAAATTCTTTCCATTGCTTTTCATTAGTGAAAGAGTTACAGGTATGGTAAAGTTACTTAATAAGTCCTGTAAAGATTTTCTGGCATATGTTCCAGAAGTTAAGAACAAGGATAACTGGGTAAAGAATCCTATTGCAAGTCAGATGGTTTTTAATTCTTTGCTTTCTATAGAATTGAAGGAAACCCTCAATGTTTAGTTGATGCATCATTTAAAAAAAAAAAGAAAAAAAGGATTTCAAATGATATATCACTTAATGATATTTTTGAAGAATAATTTAAAAGATATTTAAAGACTTCAGTTCTATTGCTATAACAAAACTTCCACTCCCATCTGCTTATTTATGTGAACAAAATTTCTCAGCATTTACATATTTTTTTTAGATTTATCAGCATCATTGATTTATCTATTACTCTTTTTAAAAAAAATATTTGTTATATATATTAGTGAGGTACAAGTTGACTATCAAGAGTTGAGCATGATGTGTGTGATGGTCAAGTCAGCATAGTTAGCTTATTCATTATCACAGTACATAATCATTCTTTGTGTCCATGACCTAATTTTTCATTAAGTCCCCGCCCTCTCCCCTTTCCCTTCCCTTTTCCACCTCTAGTAACCACCCTCTTTTCCACCTCTAGTAACTATAGTTCTGTTCTCTCCTTCCAAAAGTTCAATGTATTATTGTGATTGTTGTTTCTCTCTTTCTCTCTCTCTCCCTCTTTACTGTTTGTTTGTTTATTTATGGATTCAGCTCCTGCTTTTGAGTGAGGGCATGTTGGTATTTCTCTTTCTGTACCTAGATTGTTTCATTTAACATAATTTTCTCCAGGCTCATCCATGTTCTATTAATTGCAGAATTTCATTCTTTTGTATGGATGAGTAGTATTCCATTGTGTATATATACCACAGTTTCCTTATCCAGTCATCTACTTATGGACATTTAGGTTGGTCCCATAGCCTGGCTATTGTGAATAGAGCTTCATTAAGCAGACATCCCTTCAATATATTTCCATTCCTCTGGCTGTATACCCAGTAGTGGGATTGCTGGGTCATNTTGTATATTCTAGATATTAATCCCTTGTTGGATGCACAGTTTGCAAATATTTTCTCCCATTGTGTAGGTTGTATTTTCACTCTGTTTATTGTTTCCTTTGCTGTGCAGAAGCTTTTTTGTTTGATATAATCCCATATTATTATTTTTCCTTTTGTTGTCCATGCTTTTGGGGTCTTATTCATAAAGTCTTTCCCCAGTCCTATATCCTGGAGTATTTCCCCTGTATTTTCTTCTAGGAGTTTTAATGTTTCATGTCTTATATTTAAGTGTTTAAATTTTGAGTTGATTTTGGTATATGGTGAAAGGTATAGATCTAGTTTCATTCTACATATGTATATCCAGTTTTCCCAGCACCATTTATTGAAGAGGCTGTCCTCTCCCCATTGTATGTTGTTGGTGCCTTTATTGACGATCACTTGGCTGTAAATATGTGGATTGATTTCTGGGTTCTATATTCTGTTCCATTGATCCATGTATCAGTTTTTATGCCAGTACCATGCTGTTTTGGTTACTATAGCTTTGGAATATAGTTTGAAGTCAGGAAGTGTAATGCCTCCTGCTTTCTTCTTCTTTTTTTT
>NW_007730178.1:8868-11305 GCF_000696425.1 Galeopterus variegatus
TTTTTTTTGCTCAGGATTGCTTTGGCTATTTATGGTCTTTTGTTGTTCCATATAAATGTTAGGATTAATTTTTCTATTTCTGTGAAGAATGTCATTAGTATTTTGATGGGGATCATACTGAATCTGCAGACAGCTTTTGGTAGTATGGATATTTTCACTGTGTTGATTCTTTCAATCCATAAATGAGGAATGTCTTTCCATATGTTGGTGTCCTCTTTAATTTCTTTCAGCAGTGGCTCACAGTTCTCATTGTAGAGATCTTTCACCTCCTTGACTAGATTTCTTCCTAGGTGCTTTACTTTTTGGTGATGATTGTAAATGGGCTTGCTTTCTTGATTTCTGTTTCTGCTAGTTTGCCATTGGAATATAAAAAAGCTACTGATTTTTGTATATTGATTTTGTGCCCTGCAACCTTACTGAATTTTTTTATTAGTTCTAAGAGTTTTTTCATGGAGTCTCTTGAGTTTTCTATATACAGAATCATGCCATCTGTGAACAGGGACAGTTTGACTTCATCTTTTCCAGTTTGGATGCCCTCTATTTCTTTCTCTTGTCTAATTGCTCTGGCAAGTACATCCAATAATATGTTAAATAGGAGTGGTGAGAGTGGGCGTCCTTGTCTTGTTCCTGTTCTTAAGGGAAAAGCTATCAGCTTTTCTCCATTCAGGATGATCTTGGTGATGGGTTTGTTGTACACAATAAGTGTTGAGATAGAAAAGTGACATTTAAACTTGGGTTAAATGAAGTAATGTGTTTGGGAAAGGGCAGGCTGGGCACTCTGACAATCAATGTCCCCCTTCCATTCCTATGTTGAGATAGAACATTTTTGTGACCTGTCTGATTTCTCCCTGCTTGTGACCACCCTCCCAGAATCTACCTCATTTGCTGAGGTAGTGGTAAGGAGGACTCCAATGCTTGAATGGTTGGCACATGAATGCTTACGTCTCACTTTGTTTGCACAGGAGATCTTTCTATTAGATAATTGAGAAAATCTAGCTTTTACAGGTATTGTCACTTTTGTGCCTTTAACAGTTTGTTACATTTCAAAAGCATCAACTTAGTCCTATTGTTCACAATGGCTTTGAAAAGGTGTTAAGGCTTCTGGAAATTCATTGAGGGTTAGTGGTGTCTTTGCCTGTGCCTTTTATTTCTAAATAATAGCTGATTTCTTTGGCAAAGCTATCATTTCTAATTTAATGGGTAGTACTTCGGTAATTGAACTAGCTTTCTGAAAGCTACAATGGCAGCTCAGGAAATCATAATTGAGGACTGAAATAAGATAAATAGGGAAAGGAACATATTACTTCTTTTTGCTCATCTGGTTGTTATTATTGTTAATAATAATATCCTTGGAAATGTCATATGAAATAGCAGTTGTAGCAGTGTGATGTAAATTATAGTACAGTTAAAAAAATTGGCAATGGTGGGTTCTGCCTGACAATTGCTCCCTGATATTTTGAAAGCAAAATAGTCACAAATGCTTTTAGACCAATTCATGAAAAAAAAAATCACACTTTTAGGTAATTTTTACTCCTGTTCTCCTCTCTGATGTGATTTATTTATTTGTAATGGGTGGCCAATATGGGGCAGCAGGACAACTGTAAGATGGCCCTGGTGACCTCTGTCTTCTGGTGTCCAGACTCTTATATGATGCTCTCCTTCTGAGCATAGGCTTGATTTAGTCACTCACTTCTAACAAATAGGATTTAGTCACTCACTTCTAACAAATAGGACGTGGCAGAAATAAGGGGACATCTCTTCCAAGATTAGGCTGTAAATGATTGTGACTCTCATCTTGGGTGTTCTCTCTTGCTCTCTCTTAGATATCTCATCTGGAAGAAACCAACTGCAGTGTTGTGAACAGCCCTAAGAAGACCCCATGAGAAGGCTCAAGGCTTGCTAATAACCACATGGATGAACCTGAAGACAGATCTCCCTTCCCTCAATTGCCCAACTGACAGCTTGACTGTTTCCTTGTAAGAGACCTTGAGCCAGAGGCACTTGGCTAAGTGACACTCAGGTTTCTGACTCACAGAAACTGTGAGATAATAAATGTGTGTTGTTTTAAATGCTAAATGTTGGGGATATTTGTTATCTAGTAATAGATAACTAATACAGATAGAGAGTACAATGGGAATAATAAATACGAGAGTGGACCTTAAGTCTCTGAAAACAGGGAGTCATAGCAACATGACTCGGAGGCTCCACTATGGCATGGGACTGAGAGGACACCCCAGGGTTTATTCGATCTCTTTGTTCTGAGTTTCTTTTCATTTTCCTAGATAAGGCTAAATTGAGGTTATTCACTGACAGCAATAGACACAGAATCTAACAAAAGCAAAGGGAAATTTATTGGAGAGATATCCAGGATGGGGTGGATGGTGTGTGTGTGAGGCTGTAGAATCAACTGGAGGCTTCGAGTCTAGGCTTGGGAATA
>NW_007730178.1:12389-18420 GCF_000696425.1 Galeopterus variegatus
AGAGGGCAGGCACCAGGAATTTATTCTTTGTGGCAGATATTGTTCCCATGTCCCCACTGTCTGATTTCCTCTTCTTTAGTAATAATAGTTTTGGCTGAGCTGAATGCTGCATTTTCCCAGCCTCCCTTGCCCAAAATATATATCTTAATTCTAGTCAGTGGTATCACATGAGCAAAAATGGTTTATGCAGCTTCTGGATTATATCCTTAAAAGGAAAGGCGCTCATGCTCCCTTTTCCTCATTCCTTCTTTTTATAGCTGAATGTAAAGATTATGGAGAGACATCTTTGACCTTGGGGATAAGAGCCATACCTTAGGGAGGGCAAAGCAAAATAAATAGAAAAATAAAAGGAGCCTATGTTCCCAAGACTACAGAACTGGCTCTCAGGCCTAGGCCGTCATCTCAAATGTTATGAGAGAAACCTATCCTGTTTAAAAGAGCTCTCCTTGAAGCAGCCCAGTCTGTATTCAGCGGTTACAACCTGGAGGAAAGGTGAAGCCCCAAAGGGAAATCAGGGTGCCACCAGGAGGGGGAAATGCCCGCTGGGCAGCTGACAATGGCAAATGCCATCACACTCTGTAGAAAGCACATACTGAGATAGGAGGTGCTCAGTTTCCCAGAGTCTCAGTCTCAGACCACTTCTCTGAGTCTCAAACCACTCCNACTGGGAGGGTGTCTGTCCCTCTGAAGCTCCATCCCAGTCAATTCTCTTGAGTTGGAATGTTGCTGGATTTCAAGGCAGCGATCAAAATTGATCTCAGATTGTCCCTGGGACACTCCTGCTTTCCCTAATCCACATTTATCTGCCCCTCTCTTCTTCTGTTCTAAGAGGCCCACTACCTACCGTGACGAGTGTTTGATTCTAATCTCTACAAAGCCAGGGACTGCTCCCTGTCCTATTCATCCCACTGCTATCAGCTCAGTGCCATGCACTGTGTCTAGTGGATGACAGAGCAGAAAGGATGCGGGTGGACAAGAGCTAATGATCAGCNGAGGTGCTCAGTTTCCCAGAGTCTCAGTCTCAGACCACTTCTCTGAGTCTCAAACCACTCCCTGGAATCTCAGTTCCCTCCCCTGGGCTCTGAGCTAGAAGAGAGTTACTGCTGCATGTTGCACCTGTTTTCAGCACAACACAGGGAGAGACCGCAAGAGGTGAGCATCATCAATTTCAGTGGTCAACATGCCTAATAAAAAGGAGTTTGGCTTTGAATGACTCTACACTGGAGGTGCTAGAAAACACCAAGTATATTTTAAGTATGCTTGTCGTATGTGGTGGAATTTGACCACTGTGCAGGCACCAAAAGAAACAAACAGTGCATGCTCAAGGCTAAGAGTTCCATAACCAGGAACCACCCCTTTAGTTGAATATTCATAGATAGCATGAATATGTATAGATAGCCAACTATAAAAGATAGAATTCAGGGCATCAGTGGGACTGCTGCTCAATCCCAAGCCAGCCCACGCTTTGTCTGTGAAATGTGTAGTCCTCGCTGTACATTAAACTTGCTTTTGCTTTCTACTCTGCCTCTGCTCTTGAACTCTTTCCTGTGGTGGAGTCAAGAACCTGGTAGGGGACAGGGTTGAGGTAAGGTAGCTGACGTCCCCAGACCCTCTCCTCTGGTAACAATGCCATTTCCCGAATTAAAAGTTTCTTCAATTTTTGATGATGGCACTAATATATTGGCAAATTAGAATTCCTATGTTGCACCTATGCCTAGGTAAATCACTTTCATGTTTATCAGTTTCTCTGCCAATCAACATGCTGTGCTCTGCCCTCAAGTTTTCACACCTTTTATTGTTTCCCCATCATTGGCAACTTTTTATGCAAAAGAACTCTTAGGATCATGGAATTTGGGGGCTGTAAGGGCCTGTGTGGGCAAACAGCTAGAACTGGGGGTCCCAGACCAGTCTGTGTAGCACGGTCTCTGGGAAACCTGTTGAAACTGTGGGATCCTGCCCCCACCCCCACCACCTCACTCACTCAGCTTGGTGAGAAATTCAATATTAGTTGTTCTTGGTGGGCTTTCTCTAGTTCTCTGAGAGATAAAAAGAAGTCCTAGGTGCTCCTACGTACCTTGTACAGGAGCCTCAGAGGAAATTCTGCCATTTTCTTCACAGTCAATGAGCTACCCTTGGGATGTTGGTCATTTGTGATGTCTTCCTGGGGACCAACATGGCTGGCCATTCTACTTGCTCAGGCCAGTAGGATTCCTTCAGTAGCATCTTCCAAGGTTGACACCTCCCCTAGATATTACCTAGGCTTGCAAGACCCACAGTCTTGCTCTCAAATCCTTCCCTGATTCCCCAGGAGGTTCTGGTGTTTGAGCATCCTCCCCCAGGGTTGCCTGGGTCTCATGTCCCCGTGGAAGGGGCAACTCCCCACTCTCCAGGGTTCTACATCTACTCACTACCTCGGGTGGTTTCACGCACTGCCTGCACCACTCTGTCTTGCCCTTGGTGCACTAAAGTTGCCATGTCCTCCCCATCTGAGGCCATCCATGCTGACTCCCTTCAGAACGTCAACCACAACAGCTGGTAACTTACACCTCAGATAGTGCAAATCGGAAAATCCTCAGGGGCCAGCGAGGCAATAACATGCCAATGAGCTGAGTGTGTCTGGAGAACTGCAGAGTGCATGCTCAGTCTAAAAGGTCAGTGCAACTACTGTCCAATGAAAGATCTTGTCCATCTTGCCTGGGAATACATGCCCAGTGTCACCCAATCTTCTGATCTTTCAAGAGAAATTGAAAATATGGATTGTTTTTTTAAAAAGAGTTAAACATTTCTAATTTTAAATAGAAGTAACAAGTAATTTACATTAAAAAATTATACTGATGGCTTTACATTTGAAATCCAGATTTATGCTGTGTGTCAGTTATAACCTCTGGCTAGAATTTAGCAATACAGACCCTGCTGACTCTCCTGATGGGGAGAAGGGAAAAATTGCTTTTGATTATATTCCAGAGAGTATAAAGCAAGGAGAGAAAACAAATAACAAGACACCCATTACATTCTCAAGAAATCACCCTCTCACATCAATTATATTATATTGCAGGGATTAATGATAAATTTAATAATGATAACACACAAAGCACAGTAGTTAGCACATGTGGAGTAATTAAACAATATTTAGCTTTTTGCTTATCTTTTTGGGTCTATTTCTGTGCTTTCTGTTCTGCTTGCCTATTTCTGCACTAGCACCAAACTCTCCTAGTGTGGCTGTATAAGATATTTGATAGGATACATCTTAGAAATGGTGCAGGATATTATTAACGTATATTATTTTAATATACACTTACAGATGCACATGGTTAGACAGATGAAATCAGAATCACTTAGCTTTTCTTTGGAAGGAGTCTATCTAGCAATTCTCAAATGAGGAAAATGAGTCACAGAAAGATTAAGTGGCTTGCTTAAAGTTTTCCAACTAGTTGGAGGTTGCATATAATTGGAAAGGATGTGTTTTAATTTGTCCAGGTATTATGTCTACACTGAACTTCTGCAACTCCCTGGTATCTTATCAGAGTACCTGATATTTCTACCCTCCAAGTCATTGGTCATGATGAAGGTGTTAGGTACAGAAGGATCCTGTATGCATGTCTCCCTGGGGTGTAACATATCAACATGTTTACCCATATTAGGTTCTTCAAGTTACCCTAGTGTGTGGGGAGTGGGAGGGAAGTGGGTGTCAGGCCCACATATGCGGTGCCAGGTGAGCACCCAGCTCCTGGTACTGTTGAGAGACATTGCAGACAAACTTCACCATTTTCTGCACCTTTCCTCAATCTGCTTTATCACCTTAGTAAAAGCAGGGTGACAGGAGAAAATGTTGGATGTCAGAAGCAATTTGCTGGATGCTTAACCAAAGGCCACAATATGAACATAATTAAATAGCAATAAGTAAGCATAGAATGTATTTCTATTCAAAGAAATCAAAGCTAATTCAAACTTGATTTTTTTAAAATAAAAATATGTTGATGAGGATGTGTAGAAATTGGAACCCTCATGTGTTGCTGGTGAGAATGTAAAATGGTGTAGACCCTGTGAAAAACAGCATGGTAGCTCCTCAGAAATCAAGCCTTGAATTACTATATGATCCATATTCCACTTCTGGGTCTACACCCCAGAGAATTGAAAGCAGGGGACTTCTAGTCAAGATGGTAGAATAGATGTCCCCAGTGTTACTCTATCCCACGAATCAACCAATTTACAACAATTAAAAAGCAATGACAGGCAAGCTGGGGCTAATAGAGCTCAGGGGAAGAGGAGGAGAGACCTATGGGGTGCCTGAAGGCAGGAGAAGCCAAGATGAGAGAAAGAGAAAACCACTCCAACCGTTTGGAATCCCGGCCGCTTACAGGCTGGAGCTGCTGAGTGCACAGAGCAGGAGCCAGCAAAAGCCACAGCTGTGCCCTTCAGGTGAAGTTACTTGGAGGCAGTTTGGGAGAAGAGGGCCATGGTGGCCCCCAGGCCAGCAAAACCACTAACGGGGTTCCCATGGACCCACATAGGAGCGAGGAGCCAAAACAACTGAAAATAAGGAATCACTCAGAGGCCAGTGAGTCATCACAAGGGACCAGCATATGGCCTGTCCCATGGGAAGTGTTTGCAGTACAAGCTGTGGGGGAGATGGGCCTACTGGGGGAACACTGGGGCACAGCAAGGACAGCCGATCTGCACCCTAATAAGCATAGGACCACTCAGTGGAGACTGGTCAGCAATACAGATCTATATGGGGTGCAGTTTGCTGAAAGACTCAGACCCAGACCACAGTTTCCATACAACCCAGGTGCACTGGATCTCACAAGATCTGGAAATACCTATAAAGTCAACCATTAAAACCTGAGCTGCACAAAAACCTTCCCCCGGGAATCAGTTACAAAGCAGCAATTTAGCTCAACCACAGAGCTCAAGTACTGGTCCCCACAGGAAGTTCCCCTTTTTAGAAGTAAGCAAAGGACTACACATTAGTTCCAGTGCAGAGTTTAAGTGGTGGAAACAGCAAGTAACCAAACATAGAACTGAAAGAAAAAACAAAGTAACCACAAGTAGAGACAAAGTTTGGTATTAACCAGTAAAAGTCTTACATCACCAAAGAACACTTATAGCACCTAGAAGGACGTGAAGTCCCCTGGGTTACCAAGCTGGGGGGGGGAGGGCTGGGGACTTCAGCCGTGCCCCCTGACACCCACAACCAGTCTCAAGGGTGGGGGCCTCATGCCTCAGCCACACCCTCCAATATGTGCAACCAGCCCAGCAATGACCACCGAGCTTCTCCAGGAAGTGCCTGGGCTCTCCCGATCCAGGTTGATGGGGGGCTGAGGGCTTCAGCCATGCCCCCCCGACACCTGCAAGCAGCCCAGTGATGACCACCTAGCCACTGCAGGAAGCACCCCAGTCTCTCCTGAGCCAGGGTGGTGGGGGGGCCTCAGGCCTCAGCCACATCCTTCTGACAGGCACAACCAGTCCAGTGAAGACTACCAAGCTGCCGCAAGAAGTACCCCAGGCTCCTGAGCTGTGGTGGTGGGAGGTAGGGCTTTAGACACACCCCCCTGACATCTGCACCCAGCTTGGCAATGACTGAGCCGTTGCTGGATGACCCCTGGTCTCCCATGTGGGGAGAGGGCACTGTCACAGGCCTCAACCCCACCCCTCCTCCTTCCTCCTTCCATCCTGTTTCCTTCTTCTTTCTCCTCTCCCTGTCTCTCCCAACTGCTTCACAACAACATCGTAGTATGTTAAAAAATGTATTAATAAATAAATTATAAAACGATAATGTAAATCTTTCCGTGAACTTTTTGAAGCACCATTGTATATGCAATTAACGTATTTCCATGTAATAAGATGTCTTTAGACAAGTTCATGAAATACAAGAAATATAAAATTCATGAGTAAAAAAAAAAAAGAATTGAAAGCAGGAACTCAAATGAATATTTGTGCACCCATGTTCATAGGAGCCTTATATGCAATAGCCCAAAGGTGGAGAGAACTTAAATGTTCATCAGCAAATGAATGAATAAACAAACTGTGG
>NW_007730178.1:19262-20478 GCF_000696425.1 Galeopterus variegatus
CTGTAGGGACTGGGGCATGCAAGGTCATTGTTTAATGGGTACGGAGTTTCAACTTGGGAAGATGAGAACATTTTGGAGATGGTCGCACAACAATGTGAATGTATTTAATGCCACTGAATTGTACACCTAAAATGGTTAAAATTGTAAATCTTATACGGATATTTTACCACAATCAAAAAGGGAAGTATTTATTTCCCCTGCCTCCAAGTAAAATTCTAAATCTTTGAGCATCATAGGCTTTAATTTGGCTTTCTTCACCAGAGGACACTAGAAACTTGGACTTAATATACTAATTTAACCTAGTAGATCTTTATAAGGAGGAATTGGGTTATTGTAAATCCTGCCTAGACTTTGAAGTCCTCTATCAGTGGACACTTTTGGAGGAACATAAGAAAAAATATGTATCACAATAATAATCTCATAATAACAATATAACAGTTCACAAAGTTAGGTAAGGAATAAATGTAAACTCAGTTTTCTATAATTAAAGGTAAATTTTAATTTTGTGTGCTAATGTTTTAGGGTTTGTAAAAACTTAATGTTAACCTGTTTGGAATTTTTCTCCTTCTCCTTCTGTTTCCATCATATTTCTGGGCGACTTAAATTATGCCAAGGAATTGGGAGGAGGGGAGACGTCTGGTCCTCAGCTGCCATCTGTCCACATTTGTATCTACTGAGATGTCATTTAACCCATCTGGTCCTTGGCTGATGGTCCATGAAAGTCACTGCCGAGTCATCCTTAGTTCTTGCTCTATAGGCCTCCTAAGGTTCAGACTGCTCTTGCGGGTCCTTCAGTGCCACTCTCGAGGGCACACGATCGTCAATTCCCAAGCCACTGTAGGGCCCTGGAGACTCTGTGAGGCTGGCCATTCCTGGGCACAAGGCCCTGTTTACCTACATGGGGCTCAGGCAAGATAGTGAGACCAGGCCATGTAGGACCCACAGCATTACATAAGGTTTAATATTGTGCATATTAAGTAACCTTACTTACTCCTTACTGTAAGTCCTTCATTTCTACCATGAAAGATCTGCCTGGGTGAAGGAGGAAGTGATAGATGAGAGAGGCAAGAATGCTAGCCAGTGCTGAAGTTCGTCGAGACATCCTAGACAGCCTGGGGCAAAAAACACCTACACCCTGGATGAGAAGTCACTTTTATTTGCTGGGATAAAGAGAAATAAACGTGGCAAAATGATAGTTTTGAAATATTGCTTAATC
>NW_007730178.1:20896-30327 GCF_000696425.1 Galeopterus variegatus
TCCAACTAGGTAGCCACTAGCCCATAGGAATGTGGCTGTTTAAACTTTAATAAAATGAAGTAAAATGAAAAAGCCAGTGTCTTAGTTGTACTAGCCACATGTAAAGTGTTCAGTAGGTGAATGTGGCTACGGTTTTGTATAGCCCAGAATTACAGACCATTTCTACCATGGCTGAAATCAGATCGTGCTAAGCTAAATCATAATACACGATGAGCAAAAGCCAAGGTTTCAACCTTGGGGACTTGAGAGGATTTCCTTGGCTGAGGGAAGGGAAAGAGATGGAGGGGGCATGAGGAAGGGAAGAAGATAGTGGGGCATCAGGTAGGGGTGCGGTCCACATCTAGAGGTACCCAGTTGCCACTGGGGAATGCTGCTCACTGATGGCATCCTGGGGCTGTGTGAAATCCACCTGGTCCCCATTCAAGATTTCACCGTATGTAGCCTGCCTTGAGGAGATGTGTCAGGTATTTCAGAATCATAGGATGATCTGTTGTTCATGTCTGGCTCCAACGTATTGACAAGATTAGTGCGAAGTGTGATGTTGTGGACGTTATAGAGGATACTGAGGTTAATGGTGTAACTGCAGAGGATGGTAAGCAAGTTGCTTAGAGTGGTTTCTTTAAAAGAGCTAAACAAAGCCAGCAAGGTCACCATTTGAAATTCTCTTCCAGATGTTCCCAGAGGGTCTCATTTAGTTGGCTAGCTGTTACTGCATCTGAGGGTTGTTGGGATAAAAACTAAAAATGCCAAGTGGTGGGTGGATGTAACACTGGGAGGGTGTCTGTCCCTCTGAAGCTCCATCCCAGTCAATTCTCTTGAGTTGGAATGTAGCTGGATTTCAAGGCAGGGATCAAAATTGATCTCAGATTGTCCCTGGGATGCTCCTGCTTTCCCTAATCCACATTTATCTGCCCCCCTCTTCTTCTGTTCTAAGAGGCCCACTACCTACCATGACAAGTGTTTGATTGTAATCTCTACAAAGCCAGGGACTGCTCCCTGTCCTGTTCATCCCACTGCTATCAGCTCAGTGCCATACACTGTGTCTAGTGGATGACAGAGCAGAAAGGATGCGGGTGGACAAGAGCTAATGATCAGCTTGGGCCAGCTTGCTGAGGACAAAACAAACAAGCAAAGAACCGAAGTTATTGTCTAAGAACCATTTACAGATGAATGGAAAGGTCGAATATAATATTTTTGAATGATTTCAGATTGAAATTATTGTGGCCTTGGCTTCTCATTCATCTTTGGTAGAACTGACCCAAAATTGCTCTGTGAGATAAATTTCATCTTTGATTATGATCCTCCTTTGCATAATTTCATTTTGAAAGTATGGTTTTTTATTTAGAATTTGTCCTCGTTAAGCTTCTCAACACTGACCTAAGGATGTCTCTGCATTTACTGTCGAAGAGCCCAGGTCTGTGCATTAACCAGAAACATACAACGTCTGTGCTGGAACTTAACACAGCACCATGTGTGTCAAAGCCTCACCGAAGAGCATTAGTATTTACAAAGATTATCTGAAAGTCACGGAGCCGTCTAGTCCTCTTTAGTGTAAAAACTAAAAATTCTATTCCAAATGTTTCAATTAATCTCTCGTCTCTCTTTTTTTGTTGCAAGCAACAGAAAACCACTCTATCTAAAAGTTAAAAGCAGGATTTATTCAAATAATTCTGGGGTAGCTCACGCAATTGGAGAAGCTGCTGAAAAACCAAGCTCCAAGAAGGGCAGGAACCAAGGAAGCTCATGAAACTTAAGCAGCAGAAAGTAGGAATTTCTCTTTAGGGTGCTGCAATATGATCATTAAGTCCCTATACCCTGAAGACTCTGTGTGTCTGCTCAAGAAAGAAATTCAGGGAGGAGAATTTTGTTGGCTTGCTTGAGTCAGGCATCTCTATCCTTGGATCAGGCAACGATGGCCAGTGAACAGAGGTGTGTGTTGAAGAATGTGGTCAATGGAGGCCTCGTGAGCCACCACCTAATTGTGTCTCATTCTCTGATGTGCTGGGTATGCTCTCTCCTTTACTCCTCCAGATCCATTTTCCTTCCTTCCCTTCTTGCTCTGTGTCACAGGAGGGTGACCACTACAGATTGCATCACTTATTCATCTTTGCCAACTCTTACAGCACCAGCAGGAAAATCAGAGGGTAAGAGAAGAGAGACATCAGAATGTTTCTTTCCCACCTTCTCTTGGCTTTAGGGCTGCATCTTTGGGAGCAGGAACTTTCCCCCACAACTGCAGCTCCTGCCAGGCAGCGCCTCCTCCATGCTCCTCTGGCAAAACCATATTTCTTCTGCTCTAGGAGTTTTAACAACTTCCTAAGCTGCTGGATTCCGGGTGCCTAAACACCCTTCATGTGTGCCTTACTCACTCCCATATCTAAGTAGATTCTTTCATAAAGGCTGTTTATTTAAACCATCTGAGTGAATTCTAGTTTATTCCAGAAATCTGAGACCTAGAATCCAACTAAGCGATAGCAAGAGACAGTTGTGAACCCGGATGACGCTGTGTTGACCTTCATAGAATTGAAGGGTCTTCTTGTGAGAACATTAACCCTGTTAAGGGGAATCTATAAGAAACAACGTTATTAAAGAAATGCTTAACTGTTTTGCTGTATGTATTACATTGGGATGTGTGGGGAACATGATTTTGCCTGGTTAGGATTCCTTTAAGGAATCTGAGTCCATGTGGTTCAAGTGCCACTGATTCTACTCCATGCCCAGGAAACACAAGAGCCTTACCTTGACTAGGCATGTGATGGAAGCTGGGACAGCAGAACCAGTCTTGGGGACTTTGGGGAAAGGGCTTGATTCTTCTTGGTGTTGCTGATCTGGTATAATATACACCTGGAACTGCTGGTGGCCATCGTTGCTACTGAGTGAGGAAAGTCGTTTTGAAAATGAAGCCACACAGGAAGGCAGGACTGAGACACAGGGACTGTCCTGACAACAGTGCCTGAGTGCCCGAATTGGGCCTTGCCTAAAATCATAGATTAGCAACTTAATTTTTAATTTGTGTAGTGATGGAGTTGGATGTGTTGTCCCCTCCAAAACTATATGGAAATTTGATCTCCAATGTGGCAGTGTTGGAAACTGATTGAGTCATGGGGGCGGATCCCTCATGAGTGGATTAATGCTCTCCCTGGGGAGGGGGGATTAATGAGTGAGTTCTCGCTCTATTAGTTCCCACAAGAGCTCATTACTTGAAAAGACCCTGGCACTTTTTCTGTCTCTCTTGCTTCTCTCTCTTGCTTCCTCTCACCATGTGATCTGCTTGTACCCACCAGCCACCTGCCACTTTTCACCATGAGTAGAAGCAGCCTGAGGCCCGTGCCAGATGCAGCTGTCCCATGAGCCAAATAAACCTCTTTTCCTTATAAATTACCCAGTCTCACATATTTCTGTTATAGCAACACAAAATGGACTAAAACATGTAGTCTACCCATTTTTAATTATGACCCCATGAGCCAAATAAACCTCTTTTCCTTATAAATTACCCAGTCTCACGTATTTCTGTTATAGCAACACAAAATGGACTAAAACATGTAGTCTACCCATTTTTAATTATGAGTCAATAAGTTCCCTTTTCTGCTTAAGCCAGTTTGAGTTGACTTTGTATCATTTGCAACTGAAAGAATTCTGACCAATTCTGAATATTAATATATTTCCCTTCTTTTTTGAGAGTCCTCAAGTAAAAAGTTTTTGAGGTCTCAGATCCAAGAATGGCTTTTTTCCTTCTGAGCAAATGGTTTATTTTATAGACACTGTATATCATGTAAACAATTCTGCTTTGGGTGGGAAGTTCAGAACGAAATTTTGGATTTACTTCTGCCAGTGACTTGGGCTTTACCAGTTTTTGTTTTTTTAATGTACCAGCTTTACTCAAAGCTCCCTCCTATGTTTCCTACCATTAATATCCATTTGCCCTGATTTCATTACCTCTTTATCTTGCTTTATTTTGTCTCTGTAAGCTTGTCTAATTTATTTTTTAGCAAAGGCAGTATATAAATAAGTAGGCCAAATGATGAGAAAATTCTGTAAGCTGATGTTTATGTTTCTATTGTCAACCAAGAACATCTGTTTCTTTTGAGAAGATATGTCCTCAGTGTATTACAAACATCACTGCCTGCCTGTAAGAGATAATGTGTATAATCTTACATTTCTTAATAGGCTTGTGGCTTGACTTAATATCTTTGCCAAAAAGTTATTGTTTTTAGGGGAGAGCACAGGGTCATATTTCGGTGGTTATATAATTTTCCCTCACAATAAACACGTAAACAGGACACAAATGCATGGATTTGCTGTATGCGGGCCACCACGCAGGGATGTCAGCCTGAATTACTGGTTTTGGCATTTATCCTGCAACATGATAAAGTTTTTTATCTGTCATTTCACAAATTTAAGATCCTGTGGTCAGAGATGTTTCTTCCTCATTCATTCTTTTCTCTAAGGGTTCTCTTGTAGTCCAGTCTTGTTCCTTGGTCTGTTGCTTATAACAGAATACCTGAAGCTGGGTAATTTATAAAGAAATGGAATTTATTTCTTACAGTTCTAGAGGCTGGGAAGTCCACAGTCCAGGGAGCCCGTCTGACGAGGGCCTTCTTCTGGGTGGGAGCTCTCTACAGGGTTGCGGGGCAGTGCAGGGCATCACGTGGGGAGAGAACAGCAAGAGCTGTCTCATGCTTCTTGTAAGTCAGCAGTCCACACCTTGATAGCTCATTACTCCATGAGTGGATTAATCCATTCAGAAGGGCACAGTCCTCACGATCCAATCACCTCTCAAAGGCCTTACCTTTTGAATACCATAATTGGATTTCCCACCCTCTTAACACTGTTACAGTGAGGATCAAGTTTCCAACATGTGAATCTTGAGGGACACATTCCACCCATAACACTTGGTTTCTGTGAAGGTCTGTGCCTCCTTTCTGCAGGGTGCTCCACACATTGTTGCCAGAGCAATAGTTTTTAAACCCTTGGACAGCCATGCTATGGCAGGTTCAAGTCCCTACTGTGGTTCTCTAATTGCTTATGATTTTAGAATCACCTATGACGGGGTCCCATGATTCCATAAATCTACTTCCACCATTCCTAACTCCAGTTTTCTTTCTCGGTCTCTTCACTATGTTCAGAAGATCCCTTGGAACATCATGGAACAGAGTGCCTTCACCCCTCCCCTCTGTGAGGTAAGTCAGAAACTGAGAATTCAGGTTTTGTTTATTTTCTGAAAGACAGCTGGCATTGTTTACCCTAAATGATACATGTTTTATGAGCTAACTAGAAAGTGCCTCAAGTGTATAGGCACTAAAAAGTGTCTATAAGTTTTACTCCAGCTAGCTGAGACAACTTCTTCTACCTATGTGATTGTTTCCCGGATTTTTGCCTAGTAATTAGAAGGTTTAGGTCACTTAAAGTATGCAACACCCTAGGCTGCAAGCTCCCTGAAGACAGAAACCATATCTGCCTTACTCCCACTGTATCCTTAACACTTATCATAGTGCATGGCACATAGGAGGTGCTCAGTATGTACTTTTAGGATGAAACAGTCCCCAAGTGACCGTGATGTAGGTGTGAATTTTTATGGTCCACTTTGCATCTGTTCTAGGTCATATATACTCATGGACTGGAAATTTATTAATATACTCTATTATGACAAACTGAGAACTCTATGTTGACTTAAAGTGAGAAATATTAGTGTAAATGGTGAATTATTTTAAAATGTTAAATAATTTAAAAATATTAAATATGAGGGGGTGACAGCACTCATAGGACTGAAGTAAGAATCTGTTTTATTACTTGGTCTCCTCGAAAGAAAGTAATATGTAAAGACAAGATATTATATTTATACACACACACACACACACACACACACACACACACACACAGCTATCACCATTATTTCTTTAGTGTTATAAAACCCCTGCCTCTGGGGTGGATGGTAATAAGCAAATAAGCAGCGATTAACTCAGTAGGGAAAGGAGGCTCTGGGCCACCCTTACATTCATTTAATTTTATAAAATCTTCCCCTGGGCCTTGGCCAGTATTTAGGATACTGGCTTTTAATAAGCAAATAAGCAGCGATTAACTCAGTAGGGAAAGGAGGCTCTGGGCCACCCTCACATTCATTTAATTTTATAAAATCTTCCCCTGGGCCTTGGCCAGTATTTAGGATACTGGCTTTTGAGTAACTGCACGACCCTCATTTTGTCCAGCAAAGATTGAACTTGCAGTGCAGGGAGCTGAGCTAGTTCCTGGATCGCTGAGCTATGCTACCAATGGTTTCCATGGAAATAACAGTAGAAATGGCTCTACATAACTGGGTTGTTAGAGCTACCAGCTGGGCTCTGAGGGGAGTGCTTTCCCCTTGGTACCCAGAGCCCATCACCAGCATGGAAAGAACTGCAGGGGCCATCACCTCTGGCCAGGCCCTCAAGCCACAGTCATTCAGATGATTGAGGAAGTCCGACATTCTGACTCACAGTTCTGGTAATTAACTGAAAACTTTTTCAGAAACTTATTACTTATTGGATATCTTTCATCTCCAGGTAATTGGATCACATATTAACATTCTCATTTTATTTAGACATAGATCTGATGTAGTGGGTGAATTGGTCCAGATTGTTTAAAATTCTCCAATCTTTTATTTAGGGAAAAAGAAAACCTAAATATTGTTTATCTTAAGAATATTCAATGGGAAATATATTCATTTCTTATTTCATTTGTTTCCTAATTTATTAAATAAAGTTGCAGTGAACTGGGGTGGTGGAGACTGAGGTCTACTCTGATGGAAATAGTTATAAAGTTCCTGATAGATTGTGATTACTAAAGTATATCAGCACGTAAATATAACTAACATTGAGCAACTACTATGAATAGTCACAAATTGGGCTGTTCTGGAAAAATAAATGCTCTGCTTTATTTATTGTTGAAATATAGTCCATATATGGCTCATTAAATTTCAAACTAAATACAGTATGATAGATTCTAAAGTTGTACTGCACACAATTTAGTCTTTGATTCAGAAGTCATTATTTTATTGTGTAATGTGCACAGTATATTATAAAGATCAATTCACAGAGTACAGCACCATAAACATTAAAAATGGGAGAGATTATACAGGCATCTCTCCTTACCTTTTAAAATTATTATTTTAGTTTAATTTTTAAAAATTAATATTTGACACCTTTATCTTTATCACAAAAATATTGCTCAGGAAAATCATTCTAGCGGTTTGACTGTTTCACTGGCTTAGGCTATAAATAGAAAAGAAACTAATGAATTATAAAAATAAATATGATAATACTAATAGATAAATCTCATTACTGAGAAAAAGACTTTAAAGATTTACCCGTGTACTTGGAGGAAAAAAACCTGTTCTGATCTTACGGTTAAAATGTTTGCATGTGAATCATAACAGGAAAGTATTTAGCCTACACTCACTGAGGAGTAGATATGTATGTTAACTGAAGCTGGGCAAATCAGCAAGGGCAGAATGTGATCATATTACCATTTTTAAAAACAGGAAATAAGATATTTTGAGTGGGTTTAAGGTTTATTATAGAATTTGGAAATTCTGACCAGAAATACAGTTAAGTTCATCGATATATTCCATGCCACTTGATTATCTTACCCTTCATATGATATGCCAGTTTACTTTCTTTTTTTAAGTTTCCATGTTAGCAATTATTTTTTATATTCAAGTCACAGTGCTCAGGATATTACAGCTTTTGATATTTGAATTTAATATCCTTATAGGACAACTGCTGAATCCATTAGTTAGCCATCTGGTTTAGGGTAGCTTGCCTGCTATTTCTTTAGGCTTTCAAATTCTTGAAATGTTTTGTACTTATGATCATTTGCATTTTAAATGTGTGCATGCATGTTCACGTATATACTGACATCTTGCTATAACGGTTCACTCTTTTAAAGATGAGTGAAATGAAAGAATGACTTCCAAGAAGACTTAGTAATTGAAATGCCAAAGTAATCTCATTACAAAGTTTTGTCCCCAAGTGTATTAGTTTCTTATGGTTGCTGTAACAAAGTGCCACAAACTAGGTGGCTTTAAATAAGACACATTTATTCTTGCAATTCTGGAGGTCAGAAGCCTGAAATCAGCTTTACTGGACAGAAATCAAGGTGCTGGCAGGGACATCCTCCATTTGGAGGCTCTAGGAAAGAAATCTTTTCCTTGCCTTTTCTAGTGCATTCCTTGCATTACTTGACTCATGGCCCTTTCACCTCTGAAGCCATCAGCTTTGCATCTTGCTTTAGTCTTCACATTGCTTTCTGTCTAACTGTAGTAAATTATCCCTCTGCCTCCATCTTATAATGACCCTTGTGGTTACATTTAGGACCCACCCAAATAAACTGGGATAATTTCTCTATCACAGTATTTCTAACTTAATCACATCTGCAAAATCCTTTTTGGCACATAAAGTAAGATTCAAGATTCCAGAGATTAGGAACTGGATATCTTTGGGAAACATTATTCAGTTGTGCAGGAAAGGGTAAACTCAGCAGGCCTTAGTTGCCCAAACCCTGCATAGTCCCACCATCTTCAGGACTGGGCTGTGGCCTGGCCCCTGAGAGATGACTTCTGAATTTTTAGAGTATCCTACCTGGTATAACTGATCTTTGTACAGCTGACATCTTGGGCAATGACAGATAGTTCATGCTAACAATATGATTTATGGTGAATGCCTGCTTTTGTATGTTTCAGGCTGTAGGCCACACTATCAGTTTGAGCTTTCCACAGTAGGACTGGAGACTGAATAGCTAAGGTCAGTCATGTGGGTGCTGCATGCTTATGTGACTGACCCCTAGCAAAATCTATGGACGCCAAGGCTCAGATGAGCTTACCTGGTTGACAACACTTAGCACTTAGCACATGTCATACGTGGTTAGTAATTATGTGCTGTCTGTTTAACTCTATTGTGTGAGGACAACTGAAAGCTTGCATCTGGGTTCTCCTGGACTTTACCCTATGTGCCTTTCTTCTTTGCTGATTTTAATCATATTTTTTCACTGTAATAAATTGTAACTGTGTGTATAACAACATTTCCGAGTTCTAAGAATCCTTCTAGTGAATCACTGAGCCTGAGGATGGTGTTCAGGACCCCCAACACATCAGCCTACCACACCAAATTAGTCCAATAACATAGAAGAGAAGTGGTGTTAGAATGAGACGTGTTTGTCTGCATATGATATGTTGTGCAAATACAATATATTTAACAGAAAAGACCATCTTTAGTAAAATAGTAACCTTAATTAAAAATTGAGGGCCGAGCCTGTGGCGCACTTGGGAGAGTGCGGCGCTGGGAGCGCAGCAGCGCTCCTACCGCGGGTTCGGATGACCGGTGCGCTCACAGTGCTCACTGGCTGAGCGCGATGCGGCCGGTCTCAAAAAGGACAAAAAAAAAAAAAAAAAAAAAAAA
>NW_007730178.1:31294-48157 GCF_000696425.1 Galeopterus variegatus
TCAACTCGCTGGATGCTGATGCAGGGGAATGGAGTCCGCCATGCCGGAGACGGGTGCCTTGGGAGGACCACTGCAGCTTTCCAGGAAGTTGTGTGACTTGTTATGAGTCAATTTGTATGGATTTGGTGAAATGGTTAGTTACACACTGAATGTTTCTGATGGAAAACCATGCATACTCAATGTTTTGCAATGTTATTTTTGAAGCCCAAGAAAAACGTTCTTGGGAAAATTTTTTGTGGAGAAACCAAATGCAGAAGTATGCTAGGAGCTGCTGTTTGACTTAGGCTCGATTTACACTCAATTTCATTTGGGAAAAAGAATAGAAGTCTTAGATTGGCCATGGCAGACATGCTTCTGCTGAATCCAGACCAGAGTCCTTGGTTTTATTTTATTTTTAGTTACTTACTGAAACATAATTGATTGTACATATCTGTGGGGTACAGCATTGACTATCAATACCTGTGTGTAGTATGTGATGCTCAAATCAGGATAATTAGTATATTCAGCATTACACCTGAAACATAATTGATTGTACATATCTGTGGGGTACAGCATTGACTGTCAATACCTGTGTGTAGTATGTGATGCTCAAATCAGGATAATTAGTATATTCAGCATTACACAATGTAATCATATTGTGTGGCCCTTTACCAATTTCTCAGTAACCTTCCTCCCCTTCCCCCTTCCACATCTCTGGTAACCTCAATTCTGTTCTCTCCTTTTGAAAGTTCAACATATTGTTGTGATTGTTGTATCTTTGTTTCTTTTTTAGTTACTTGTTTATTTTTTAGCACCACTGGTTTTAAATTCTGTTAATTTTATGTTGTACAATGTCAGGGGTGGCTATAAACTGTGGCTCTGTCACTTGAGAAACCTATTTAACTTCTCTGTGCCTTGGTTTCCTCACTTGAGAAATAAAGATGTCAGCAGTAAATACCAAATAGGGTTAATATGAGGTATAAATGATATAATACATGTAAAGTCTAACTAATTTTTTTCCGGTATATAGCAAGCTCTTACTATTAATTCCTTTAGGCGATGAAACAGAATTTTCTGAAGACCAGACTGCATGTAAATAATTGAGACCCCCTTCCGGCACTCAGAGCCACTCTGAGGACTTAGGTCTTAGATAGGAGAAGGCAATTCTGGGTTTTAAAACATGCTACTGAAATACTGGTATATAGCACAATAGAGCATGGAGGCCTTGGGTTGGAAAAGCATCAGTAATTAAAGACAGCATGTTGGCTCTAATATTATGGATTATAAGTGACTTCCTGCCTTCCAGGTTCTGTTTCTGTGGCAGAATACCTGACACTGTTCAAACCAATACTCGGTAAGCTAGAAGTTTCAGGAGTATTTTTTGCTCAATTCCTGACCACATACTGAGAAAAGACTTCTTCATACATGGCACACATTTGAGAATTTTTTGCAGCAAACTGTGCGAGAAGATACTATGTAATGTCATTTGGAAAAAATCAGTCTGTGCTAGAACATGATGCTGTGGATGTGAAAAGCTAACAGCAACAATTACTGGAGAAGCTCATGCTTTTAAGAACCCTCAAATTCTTGCTGTTGGTGAAACTAATTACAGAAGAGGGCTGAAAAGAGGCAACAGGGCTTGCAGGGGACAGAGCAGCAGGATTGTGCTTTGGTCCCTTGGACTAGATCTGGGAGGCGGGGGTTCGTCTCAGAGTGGAGTCTGAGGAGTATTCCCCAGAGCTGTTCAGATCTGCATGTCAGTCCAGGGCCCTGCTTGGTGACCAAACCTTTCAACTGCTGCCAGTGAGAGGGGAGTCTGTTCACAAAAAGAACTGCTGGGACCAGTTGCAAACCCACCCCTGGTAGCTAGCAAGGTGCAGTAAATATAGGATGGACTGAGGAGGAAAAAAGCTGAACGAAGGGAGGGGATTCATCTCAAAGCTGCATTTGGTAAATGACTTGGTTGTTGTTACTTAAATTGCATGATTATTTGGAGGAACTTTGGTGGAGGCACCAGAGCTTTGCAATTTAGGGATGATGCCAGTTCTTTCTCCCCAAGACATCCCTTGGCACAAACAGTCAGTCCCTGGTTAGAAGTCAGTGGATTTTAATGTATAATCCAGGAGAAGGGTAAGAGGTTGGTTGTGCTTCATGCCCAGATTGATGGGGATGAGAAGCAACAGTCAGTCCCTGGTTAGAAGTCAGTGGATTTTAATGTAGAATCCAGGAGAAGGGTAAGAGGTTGGTTGTGCTTCATGCCCAGATTGATGGGGATGAGAAGCATGAGGAAGGATCCTCCAGGAGTCATGGGAAGGACTCTATTTTATAGGGCCAGGAATTGGGATTTGAGATTCCCAATGGAGAGGAATCTCACGGTCAATACTTGGAATCCAATAATAATGGTATATACAGTACCTTCTAACTTAAAAATAGAATATTCTTTGTATTTGAGATTCATTGTGTTTATGTTGTTCGACTTAATCCTACCGGCAAATAAATATTATTATTTCCATTTTTACTAATGCTAAACTTGAGGTTCTAGGTGGCTGAGCCCGCTTTCACACCAGAGTGGGACTAATTTGAATTCTGTGTCTTTCCCAGTATGATAAACTACTCAAAAGGTATGGTTGTCAGCCAGTGCTGGTATATGCTGACTGGTTCACAGAATTTCCCGTAGAGTACAGCTATTGCTTTTTCCAAGGGAGCCACTTACTGGTGCCGTCCTTTTGGCATTGAGCCTTGGCATTTGCCCCAAGGCTCCTCTTACACTGCTGCCTTGAGATTTATGTCTGCAAGTCTTTCTCTTCAACAAAGCGGTCCTCGTCTTGAGGGTAGGCACACATTTCTGTAAGTTACACCGTGCCTAGCCCAGCACCACCTGCATCGTGTTCTTACTATATATTTGCTGATACTTTTCTATCTAGTGTGAGAGGGAACTGTCTTTGATGTTATCCTGTAAATTATATGTAGATAGCACACTTTAAAAATGTGTATACTGCATATGATATTTCTGTCATTTCTTTTTACTAGCACGTGGTAAATACTTATCTAGTTAAGAGAAGTACACATAGAGGTAAGAAATCCCTGATGTTGGAATATCCACCTCTCCCTTGGTGATGTATTGTTTTGTAAAAGGAGGTGAGTAAAAGTCAGCAGTAGTTAGTTATGATCAAGGCAAAAAGTTATCTGAGTGGCCCTTGAATTTCTGGTTTGTTGGATGTTGACAGCCTCAGGGGTACAAGAGAAGGACTTCTGAAGAGGATTTCAGGAGTGCTTTCACCTTGTCTGCGACACTGTAGGAAAGCTATTTGCTAAAGGATCCAATGACATTGAATGTGGAATTCACGTCTAAATCAAGAGACTTTCTGATTTTAGCTACTGTTTTAATCCTCACTTCTCAGGTAATAGCACCATTCGCTTTCTTCTATTGGGAGTGATGTAGTTAACTCCTCCATAGTTAATAACGTAGAAGGACTTTCTTTCCCTACTCTCCTCACCTTTTTTCTTCTTTTATTAAGTCAGGGAAAGAGAACAGAATGAGAAATTGCACATATAACACGACTTTTTTTTTCTAAGAAAATTGCTTCCTTGAAAACATGAGCAAGAGTGAGTGACTCCCTCCCAACATCAAGTATTGATCATTTCCACCATGACAAACAAATATTCTGCCTTTGAAAATATGTTTTTATGTATTTGACATGAAGGAAAATATCGATTTTGTTTAAGCTTTCAGAAGAGTGTCTCACTTGAGAACATGAGTGAAAGGCTATAGTAGAAAGGCAGAAGCAGAAAAACTGGTATTTTTTCCTTTTTACCCATCATACACTTAATTTTATTTTTTTCACACACCTGTATGCACCCTCACTTTCTGTCAGATGTTCCCTTCAGACTTCTCAACACTTAGAGAACACTTGCAAGACAGAAAACGTTCCTATCTAAACCATGCATTAAAATTTTTTTCCACAGGTAAGAATAAAACCATTCTCATTAATTTTAATGAATATTTAATATATCATAGAGTTTCAGGGAGTTTTTTTTTTATTCTCTTAATAATTGCTGCATGTCACCCTTAGTATTTTCTCTGCTTCACTCAGCTTCTTAGAGCCATTTCAGAGAGTCAGAGAAGTGAAATGTGTTTTTTTACCTCTTCGTTTTCTAAAAGTAAGATGAGTAAATGATCAATTGAAAGGGAAGTCAAAAAGGAAAAAAAAAAACCCTGTAAATAATCCTGCTCAAAACAGAATCATCAAAAATAAATAAAAGAAGACATTAAAAAAAAACTTTAACCAAATTTTCAACCAAACCAAAAAAAAAAAAAAAAAAAAAAAATAAAAAAAAAACTTTTACAAAATTTTGCCCCAAAACCAAAAAAAAAAAAAAAAAAAAAAAATAAAAAAAAAACTTTTACAAAATTTTGCCCCAAAACCAAAAAAAAAAAAAAAAAAAAAAAGAAGTAAGAAAGAAAAAAAAGAATTTTGGCCTGTAGGAAATTATAGACTGTTGAAATAGCACCACTGCTATTTAACTGGTTTTTTCTTTGCTCCTGAGACTCTGTTTTTAAAGGCAGTGCAAGAGGTGTCATTGCAGTCTCTGCTGGGGTGATATACTTTTTTCAAAGAGTCACTAGAGGTAGTTGATGGTAGAAAACTTTTATTAAGATTTTAAAAATTCTTCATGTTAACTTAGACATCTTTTCCCATAATATCAATACCTTTATTAAAACTATTTTTACAAAGAAAACATACAAAATACAGAGAAATAGAAAGAGTATAATGAATCCCTAATATGCATCATCTAGATTTAACAATTTATTAGCATTTATTAATATTTTACTATATTTATTCCATGTTTTAGATTTATACAACTTTGTTACCCACAGGTTTATTATTTTTATATTTTTATTTCAGTATAATTTACACACAATAAAATTCTTCAGTGTAAGGTGAATATTTTATGAAATTTGACAGATGTGTAGTCAGGTAACAAGCACCAGAATCATGATAGAGAATATTCCATCACTTTAAAATATTCTCATGGCCATTTGCAGACAATTCATTTCCTCCACCAAAGCCCCAGTAAACCACTGATTTACTTTCTTTCTTGACAATTTTGTCTTATTCAGAATTTCATATAATAGGTAGTATTTTGTGTCTGGCTTCTTTCACATAGCGTAATGCTTTTGAGATTCATACACGTTGTTAAACATATCGATAGTTTTTTCCTTCTTAGTACTTAGTGTTCTATTGTATAGATATAGGAAAGTTTTCCATTCTGTAGCTAATGGACATTTAGTTATTTCCTGTTTTTTGCCTACTCTGAATAAAACTGTTATGAGCATCTGGGTACATGTCTTTCTGTGGATATGTGTATATAATTTTTCTCGTGTGTGAATTTGTGAGATTTTGGGTCATATGGTAAGTGTATATTTAGTTTTATAAAAAATTGCTAACTTATTTTTCAAAGTGAGCATTTTGCATTCCCACCAGCAATGAATGAGAGTTCGTTGTTCCACGTTCTCACCAGTGTTTGATTATGTCAGTCTTTTTAATTTTAGTCATTCTGGTGAGTGTGTAGTGATAACTGTGGTTTTAATTTGCATTATTCTAATGACTAATTATATTGATCATTTTTTTGTGTGTGCTTATTTGCTATTTGTGTATCTTTCATGAAGTGTCTGTTTAAATCTTTGCTCATTAAAAAAATTGGGTTGTTTGTTCTCTTATTATTGAGTTTGAAAGGTTCTTTGTATATTCTGGAGGCATTTCTTTCATTAGATATGTGTCTTGCAAATATTTTCTCCAAGTCTGTGACTTGTGTTTATAGTTTTTTAATAATAAATTTTGAAGAGCAGAAGTTTTTAATTTTGTTGAATTCCAAGTTACAATTTGTTTTTACAACATTTTGTCTTTACAGCTCATGCTTTCTGAAGAATAGTAAAGAAATTTTGATTAAGCCAAGATCACCAAGATTTATCTCCTATGTGTTCTTTAATAAGTTCTATAATTTTTCATTTCAAGTTAAGTTATGTATATGACATTAGGTAAAGATCCAAGATTTTTTCTTTTTTAACATATGGTTATCCAATTGTTCTAGTACTGTTGAAAACGATCATTTCTCCATAGAATTATTTTGGTATCTTTGTCAAAAATGAATTCACCACATATGTGTAGGAATATTTCTGGACTCTCTGTTCTGCTCCATTGATCTACATATCTGTCTTTTATGCCAATACTACAACTGTCATGTTTCTGTAGTTCTGTAGTAAGTCTCGAATAAGGTAGTGTAAGTCCTCAACTGTGTTCTCTCTCTTCAAAGTCATTTGGCTGCTCCAGTTCCTTAGCAGTTCCGTATAAAGTTTTAGAATCAGTTTATCAACTTCTACAAAAAGTCTGCTGGGATTTTGGTTGGTATTATGTTGATCAATTTGGCTAGATTTGACATTTTAACAATAATGAGTCTTGCGATTCATGAACAGGGTATTTCTGTACATTTATTTAGGGCTTCTTTAATTTGCTCAGCAATGTTCTGTAGTTTTCAGTAAACAACTATAGCACATATTTGGCTAAATTTATCCTTAATTTTTTAAAATAATTTTTGATACATTGTAAATGATACTTTTTTAAATTTCAGTTTCCAACTTTTTATTGCTAGTAGAGAGAAACACAATTAATGTTTGTATATTGTATTCTGTGACATTACTAAACTCACTCTTTAGTTACAGTGGTAGATTACTTAAGATATTTTACATAGATCATCACGTAATCTGTGAACAAAGACAATTTCACTTCCTAACTTTCAATCTGTCTATTTTTTAATTTATTTTTTTGCCTATTGCCCTGGCTGTGACCTCCAGCACAATGTTGAGTAGAAGTCATGAGAGTGGACATGCTTACTTTGTCCTGATTTTGGGAAAAAAGCAAAAAGGCCTTCAGTCTTTTATCACTAAGTGTGCTGCAAGCTATTGGTTTTTTATTTTTTAGTAGATGTTGTTTATCAAATTGAGGAAGTTCCCTTTTAATCTCACTTTGCCAATAATTTTTATCATAAATAGATGTTAAAGTTTTGTCAAGTGCTTTATCTTTATGTGTTGAGATTATCACATGCTTTTTCCTCTTTATTTTGTTTATATTTGCATTGATTGAGCTTTGAATATTAATCCAATCTTGCATCCTGTGGTAAAGCCTAGTAAGCAACGATGCATTACTTCTTTTGTGTATTGTTGGACTTGCTAAAATTTTAAGAAGTTTGTATTTATGTTCATGAGGAATATTGGTGTATAGTTTTATTTTTCTCATACTTTTCTAGCCTGGTTTAGGCTACATAATGCTAGCCTTATAAAGAGCTGGGAAGTGTTTCCTTCTGTATTATTTTCTGGAAGAGTTTTTTTGGACTTGATATTATTTCTTTCTTAAATATCCAATAGAATTCACCAATGAAGTTTCTGAGCATAGAGTTTTCTTTGTGGGAAGTTTTTTTAAAAATTCTAAATTTTATTTCTTTGATAGATATATGCTTTCCAAATTACTTTTTTTCTTAAGAGAGCCTTGAAAATTTGTGATTTTCAAGGAATGTGTCCATTTAATCTATTTTGATAAATTTGTTGGCATAAAGTTGTTCCTATTTTTTAAAATTATCCTTTAATGTATGTAGGGTCTGAAGTGATATTTCTCCTTTTTGTTGGTAATTTGTTTCTTTTGTTTTCCTTTTTTCTTGATCATCCCAGCTTTAAATTTATCAATTTTATTCGATTTTTGAAAAGAACCAGCTTTGGCTTCATTGACTTTTTCTACTGTATCATTGATTTATTTTATTACCTTTATTATTTTCTGCCTTCCACATACTGTAGGGTTAATTTGCTCTTCTTTTGATAGCTTTAAAGATGAAAGTTTAGATCATTGGTTTAAAACCTCTGTGCCCTTCTATCATAGCATCTAATGTTATATTTTCTCTCTAAATGTTGATTTTGCTGCACATCTCAGCAAATGCTTATTTAGTTAAAATTTTTCTAATTTGTTTAAAGATGAAAGTTTAGATCATTGGTTTAAAACCTCTGTGCCCTTCTATCATAGCATCTAATGCTATATTTTCTCTCTAAATGTTGATTTTGCTGCACATCTCAGCAAATGCTTATTTAGTTAAAATTTTTCTAATTTGATTCTCGGGCGGGAGCGCCTCCGCGCTTCCCAAGCGGCGCACTATCCAGTGCGCCACTGGGCCGGCCCTTTTGTGTTTGTTTCTGACCCATAGGTTGTTTAGCATAGAGGTGCATAATTTTTAGATATTTGAAGCTTTTCCAAATGTTTTATTTTTGCTAACATTTAATTTATTTTAAATTAATTAATACTTTTTAATTGTACATTTTTATGGGGTACAGTGTGTTGCTTCAATACATGCATATATTATGTGACGATACAATCAGAATAGTTAGCATATTGTCACCTAAACATTTATCATTTCTTTGAGGTTATAACATTCAATATCCTCTTTTCTGGCTATCATGAAATACACAATAAAATATTATTAATTATTGTCACCCTAGGGCACCAGAGCCTTTTCTTCCTATCTAACTGTAACTTTGTAACTTTGTACCCATTTCCCATCCTTTTTCCTTCCCTCAACTCCCCAGCCTGTGGTAAGCTCTGTTCTGTTCTCTATTTCTTTCCTTTATTTCTTTTTAAACTTATTTTTTCTTAATTGACCTATGTGATGGTATATATTTATGAAGTTCAATGTGATATTTGGGTATATTTATGCAGAGCGCAATGATCATATTAGGGTTGCCTTAGGTTGAATGTCTCCCCAAACTTAGTCCCCACTATGACAGTGTAAAGAAGGTGGGAAATCCTATTATGGTAATTGAAAGGTGGGGGTGATTAGATTGTAGTACCATGCTGTAGAAAATGGATTACAAATGGTGGTCATGGGCATGGTTCTGAAGGCTTTAAGAGAAGAGCACATGAGAGATTAGTCTCTCTATGCTCTGTCATATTCTGCCTGTGTGAGACCCCTGGTTCACTGTTGCCACCATCGAGACTCTCACCAGATATTTTCCCTGGACTTTGGACTTCCCACCTCTGAAACTGTGAACAATACATTTTGTTTTCTGTATGAATTACCCAGTTCTATATATTTTATTATAAGCAACATAAACAGACTAATACAAGGGTATTTAGCATAACCACCACCTCAAACATTTGTCACCTCCTTGTGTTGGGAACATTCAAAATCCTCTCAGGTAGCTACTTAAAGTTAGACAGTAGTTTGTTCTTGACTGGAGTTTCCCTATATTGCTATAAAATACTAGATCTTACTCTGTCTACAATTTTGTATCCACTGACCCCCCCTCCCATCTTCGCTGCCCCTCCCCTTACCAGTCTCTAGTAACCACTATTTTATCCTCTGCTTCTATGAGATCCTCTTTTTTAGCTTTGACATGTGAGTGAGAACATGCAGTATTTCTATTCGTGTGACTAGCTTATTTAACTTAGCATAATTTTCTCCAAGTTCATTCATGTTGTTGCAAATGGCAGGACTTCATTCGATTTTTATGGCAGAGTAGTATTCCATTGTGTGAATACATTACATTTTTTAAAACCAATCATCCGTTGAAGAACATTTAGATTGGTTCCAAATCTTGGCTATTGTGAATAGAGCTGCGATAAACATGGGAGTGCAGGCATCCCTTTGGCATGTTGATTTCCTTTCCTTTGGATATACACACAGTTGGGATTGCTGGGTTATATGAGTTGTTTGAGTTCTTTGTATATTATGGATATTAATCACTTGTCAGATGCATAGTTTGCAAATATTTTCTCACATTCTGCAGGTTGTCTCTTTGCTCTGCTTATTGTTTCCTTTGCTGTGCAGAAGTTTTTTGGTTTGGTATAATCCTATTTATTTTTGCTTTTGCTGCCTACGCTTTTGAGGTCTTATTTATAAAATCTTTGCCCAATCCTATGTCCTGAAGTGTTTCCTCTAGGTTTTCTTCTAGAAGTTTTACATATTTGGGTCTTAGATTTAAGTCTGCAATCTATTTTGACTTGCTTTTTGTGTATGGTGAGAGATAAGTGTCTAGTTTCATTCTTTTGTGTATGGATCTCCAGTTTCCCACCACCATTTATTTAAGAGATTGTCTTTTCCCCAGTGTATGTTCTTGGCTCCATTGTTGAAAATAAGTTGACCATATGTACATGATTCATTTCTGGATTTTCTGTTCTGTTCCATTGGTCTACGCATTTATTTTTGTGCCAGTACCAAGCTGTACTGATTACCACAGCTTTGTAATATAAT
Source organism: Galeopterus variegatus (assembly GCF_000696425.1). NCBI lineage: Eukaryota > Metazoa > Chordata > Mammalia > Dermoptera > Cynocephalidae > Galeopterus > Galeopterus variegatus. The sequence continues at coordinate 41,564 of NW_007730178.1, forward strand.
TAGAAGTCAGGGAATGTGATACCTCTTGCTTTTTTCTTTTTGCTCAGGATTGATTTGACTGACCAGGGTCTTTTCTTGTTCCATATAAATTTTTGGATGACTTTTTCTATTTCTCTGATGTATGTCATTGGTAGCTTAATGGGGAATGCATTGAAGCTGTAGATTGCTTTGGGTAGTATGGTCATTTTGACAATATTGATTCATGAGATGTCTTTCCATTTTTTTTCTATCTTCTTTAATTTCTTTAATCATTGTTTTATAGTTTTCCTCATAGAGATCGTTCAGCACTTTGGTTAAATGTATTCCTAGGGAATTTATTTTTATTATTGCTACTGTTCTATCTTCTTTAATTTCTTTAATCATTGTTTTATAGTTTTCCTCATAGAGATCGTTCAGCTCTTTGGTTAAATGTATTCCTAGGGAATTTATTTTTATTATTGCTACTGTAAATGGGATTGCTTTCTTAATTTCTTTTTCTGCTAGTTTATTTTTGGTGAATAGAAATGATACTGATTTTTGTAAGTTGATTTTTCATCCTGCAACTTTAGCATATTTGTTTTTCAGGTATAGGAGTTTTTTGGGTAGAGTCTTCAGGTTTATCTCTATATAAAACAATGTCATCTGCTAACAGGAACAATTTAACTTCCTCCTTTCCAGTTTGGTTTCTCTTGCCTAATTGCTCTGGCTTGGATTTCCAGTACTATGTCAAATAGAAGTGGTGAGAGTGGCGATCATTGTCTTGTTCCTGTTAAGTATGATGTTAGCTGTGGATTTGTCATAAGTAGCCTTCATTTTGTTTAGATACTTGCCTTCCATATCCAATTTGTTGAGAGTCTTAATCATGAAGGGATGTTGAATTTTATCAAATGCTTTTTCTGCATCTGTCAAGATGATCATATGGTTTTTTACTCTTATTCTATTGATGTGATGTATCATGTTTATTGATTTACATATGTTGAACAATCCTTGCATCCCTGAGATAAATCCCATTTGGTCAGGATGTACAATTCTTTTGATGTGCTCTTGGATTCAATTTACTAGTATTTTACTGAGTTTTTTTGCATCTATGTTCATCAGGGATATTGGCCTGTGAATTTTCTTTTTCTGGTGTGTCCTTGCCGGGTTTTGGTATCATGGTAATGCTTGCCTCATAGTATGAGTTTGGAAGATTTCATCTACTTCAATTTTTTGAAATAGTTTAAGAAGTATTAGTATTATATTTAAGAAGTATTAGTATTACAAGTATTAGTATTAGTATTAGTTCTTTAAATGTTTGATAGAATTCAGCAGTAAAGCTATCTGGTCCTGGGTTTTTTGGGGGGACATTCTTTATTACTGATTCAATCTTGTTACTTGTCATTGGTCTATTCAGGTGTTCTATTTTTGGTTTAGTCTTGGCAGGTTGTATGTATCAAGGAATTTATCCATTTCCTTTAAATTTTCAAATTTACTGGTGTATAGTTGCTCATAATAGTCTCTGATGATCCTTTGGTGGTATCAGTCATAACGTGTCATTTTGCATTTCTGATTTTATTATTTTGGGTTTTTGTCTTTTTTTCTTGGGTCTAATGTTTTGTTGATTTTGTTTGTCTTTTCAAAAAACCAACTTTTCATTTGATTGATCTCTTGCATTGTAGTTTTCATCTCAATTTCATTTATTTCTGCTCTGATTTCTATTATATCTTTTCTTCTATTTATTTTGGGTTTGGTTTGTTCTTGCTTTTCTAGTTCTTTGAGGTGGATTGTTCAGTTGTTTATTTGAAATCTTTCTATATTTTTTCTTTTCTTTTTTTTGATGCAGGCATTTATTGTTATAAACTTTCCTGTAAATATTTCCTTGGCTGTATCCCATATTGTATGTTGTGTTTCTGTCTTCATTTATTTGAATAAATCTTTTCATTTTATTCTTAATTTTTTCTTTGATTCATTGGTTGTTTGGGAGCATGTTGTTTAATTTGCGTATATTTGTGTAGTTTTGAAAGTTCCTCTTGTTATTGATTCTAGTTTTATTCCATTATGGTCAGAAAAATACTTGATATGATTTTGATTTTTTTGAACTTGTTGAAATTTGTTTTGTGTCCTAGAATATGATCAGTCCTGGAGAAGCTTCCATGTGCTTGTAGAATGTGAACTCTGCAGCTGTAGGATGAAATGCTTTGTCAATGTCTGTTAGGTCCAATTTTTCAATGGTACCATTTAAATCTAATATTTTCTTGTTGATTTTCTGTCTTGATGATCTGTCCAATACTAATAGTGTGGTGTTAAAATCCCCAACTATTATTGTGTTGATTCTGTCTCTCTCTCAAATCTGATATTTGCTTTATATGTCTGGGTGCATGGATGTTGAATGCATTATATATATATATGTATATATAAAATGTTATAGTAATAAATGTACATATATTTGTTTGCCTGCTGTATTGATCCCTTTATCATTATATAATGCACTTTTTTGTCTCAGTACAGATGTTGATTTAGCTTGTTTTATCCAAAATAAGTATAGCTACTCCTGCTTGATTTTGTTTTCCATTTATCTTTTTCCATCTTTTTGCTTTTGGTCTATGTGTGGCCTTGAAGGTAAGGTATATTTCCTGTAGGCAGCATATAGATGGGTCATTTTTTTTTCTTTTTTATCCATTCACCCAGTCTATGTCTTTTAATTGGGGTATTTAATTCATTTACATTCAAGGTTATTATTGATAATGTGATATATGAGGTCTTCTGTCATTTTGTTGGTTGTTTTCTGATTGTTTTGTGTATCTCTTGTTCCTTTCTTCCTCTCATATTGTTCATCCTTGTGGTTTGGTGATTTTCTGTATTGAAAAAGTTTGATTCCATTCTCTTTCTAATTTGTGTATCTACTTTAGCAGTAAATTTTATATTTTCACATATTTTCATGATGATTGTCATTGTTCTTTCTCTTATAGATGTGGGACTCCCCTAAGCATTTCTAGTAAGGCCAGTCTGGTGGAGATGAATTCCCTTAATTTGTGCTTGTCTGAGAAAGACTTTACTTCATTTCTGAAGAACAGCTTTGCTAGGTGTAATAATCTTGGTTGGCACTTTTGTTCTTTTTTCATTCAGTATTTTGAATATATCATCCCATTCTCTCCTGGCCTGTAGTGTTTCTGCTGAGAAATCTGCTATTAGTCTAATGGGGATTCTTTCATTAGTGACTGGACACTTTTATCTTGTTGTTTTTATAATTCTTGCTTTGTCTTTAAATTTGGACAGTTTGACTATAATGGGTCTTGAAGGGGATCTTTTTGGGTTGAATCTATTTGAGGACCTTTGAGCTTTTATTTGTTTGTTCGTATCTTTCCCACAACTAGGGAAGTTTTCAGATATTATTTTGTTAAATAGGTTTTCAACATCTATTTTTTCTCCTTCCAGAATTTGCTTGCTTGATAGTATCTGATAGATCTTGTAGGGTTTGTTCATTCTCTTTTATTCTTTCTTCTTCTTTTTTTTCTTCCTATGTTATTTCAAGACAGCTGTCTACAAGATCAGAAATTCTTTCTTCCACTTAATGTAGTCTGTTGTTGAGACTCTTGGATGTATTTTTATTTCATTCAATGAATTCTTCAATTCTAAGATTTCTGTGGCTTTTTAAAAATGATATCTCTTTGTTGAATTATTCATTCAGATTATGAATTGTTTTTCTGATTTTATTGAATTTTTTGTTTGTATTTTCCTTTGTCTTAGTACATTTCCTTTAGATTATTAACTTGAATTCTTTTTCCAGCAAGTCAGTGACTTCTGATTCTTTGGGATTAGTTACTGGAGTATTATTCGGTTGCTTTGGTTGTGTCATATTACCTTGTTTTTTCATGTTTTTTTGTTTCCCTGCATTGATATCTATGTATCTGGTGGAACAGTTACTTCTTTGAGTTTTGGAGGATGGCTTGCATGAGGAAAGACTTTCATCTGCATGTGTATACTAGGATGTTCACTGGGTAGGGTACAATGGATTTTTTTCTGGATTGCTGCAGTAGTGTAGACTCTGTGTAGTTTCTTTGGCCATAATTCATTTTTGCTATGTCTGCAAGTGACTCAGCAGCCTATTGGGAGGTTTGTGGTGGCAGTGGCAGAGGTCTATCAGAGGAGGGTTTGCTGGGTTGGTTCACAGGCTGGGGGTGTATGTGTGCACCCTGTGAGTCAGTTGTCTTGGGAGCTGACTCACTGGGATAGGGGGCTGGATTGATTCTCAGGCTGAGGGTGTGGGTGTGTGGCATGTCAGAGTCTCTAGGACTGGTTTGCTAGTGGTAGGGTTTAATTCTCTGACCAGGGTTGGGCTTGCCAAGGGCATGTCAGCATCAGAGATGAAACAGATCACCTCAGTCAGTCATCTAAGGTATATATCAACACAATGCTAAGTATCCCCAGGTTTCTATGTTCCTAACTCTTCTGCAGCTATGCTTTATAAGTCTCTGGCTTCTAAAAAAGTAGTAATTGTCATGCTAATAATTTGCCCTTTATTTGTTTCATTTGATTAATATAAACAGCTACTGTAAAAAAAATTCAATACAATTAAAAATATCCATTTAGGACTGCAGTTACTAATATCTATTCTGTTGAGCTACTATTTATTAAGTGTTGGATTCCTGAATCACAGAAAACTTCTTTTTTTTATATTTTGCAGCTTAAGTCAATTCTTATATACAGTATTAGATTATATCAACTTGATTAAATTTTCTTTTATATATTTCAACCTGCAGTCATTTCCATGGGCAAAATAAAGACCTTTGAAATTTCTTTTTATTTGATTAGGACATGCTGTATTTCTTTAAACCTCTTTTTCTCTCTTTCTAAATCAAGATTAAGTCATCTTAATTAGAAGTGGTAGGCCCTACAGCCAAATTTTAAATCAAGGCAACAGCCCCAGTTTTTGAAATGGCGGTGGACATTGGTATGCAGGGCCTCTTTTATTACCATTGCTATGGCAGAAGGAAGCAGAGCGATTACTATTGTGGAGTAATTTAATACTGCTTTATTAAACATGGTCTCTCATCTTGGTAAGGAGTTCTGGGATTTGTAAGAATGTCCATTTTATGTGAAATACTATTCCATTTAAATATATTACTTTTCAATATATAGTCATATTATAAAAACATAAAAGAATAAAGATGAACTAAAATCTGAGAAGCAAACAAAATGTAAGAATCAATTAACTTGCATCCTTTTAAAAAATTACTTTAATAGTTAGATATACTTTTCTTCCTTCTTACTTGAGCTAATTTTTTTTTATTTTACATCAGGTACTTGACATGTTAGGCAAGAGAAGAATAATTAAAACTTGATTAATTGTCCTAAACAGACTTTAAATCATTTAGATAAATCTAATTGTATAAAGACATGTTGTTTTTAAGTAGTGGGTGGTTCTTTTAGCAGATGTTATTTGGTGTTTAAATTATAGTTTACTTGTCTGCTTAGTAAGTTTCCTGGAGGAATGGCATTTTTGGCATTTTAGAGAACTTATATAAAAGGAAATACTTTTATGTAATGCTTTCTGTGTAAAATAGCCATAGAAACATAACATTTTTCTCATAATACTTCTTTTGATAGCAACTATTATTTCTCGCAAAGGGAAATGAAAAAATTAAATTACAAAGAAGTGAAATGACTTTTACTAATACCAGATAAGTAAAGCTTTTAATTCAGTTGAATATTCATTTTATTCTTTATACCTGAGTAGTCCTTTATTCCTCCAGATCAAAGAATTTATATTATTTCATGTTTTTTGTATGTTTTTTGCATATATTTTATGTCTGTGTCTATGTTTTCACATGTATGTAACAAATTTGGTCTATGGCATTTAAGGTATGAAAAAGCCACTCCATTTATTGTTCTGATTTTGAGATAGTGTTTGGCTCAGGCCCCACTTAACCACAATGTTTTCAGTCCTCAGAATTATATTCTTCTCCCATCCTCTTAGTGTAAATATGAGCGTCTCAGTTTAATACTCTTCTGGCCATCTCTAAAGAATTGTTTGGATGCAGGGTGGAGGAGTAGCTCATACAACTATGGCCAGTTTAACCCCAGCCTGCTGTCCATTACCAGATGGGCATGTAGGCTTCGTTCTTTTCCCCTACCTGGTTATTGGTGGTAATACTGGAGATGAATGTCAGAACATCTATTTTTTTTTGGTTGTATCAAGAGAGGGCCTCCTTCAGAGCTCCATACAACTATGGCCAGTTTAACCCCAGCCTGCTGTCCATTACCAGATGGGCATGTAGGCTTTGTTCTTTTCCCCTACCTGGCTATTGGTGGTAATACTGGAGATGAATGTCAGAACATCTATTTTTTTTTTGGTTGTATCAAGAGAGGGCCTCCTTCAGAGCTTTCTTGATTTTTCCATGATCCCCCGTGAAACTTTAGATTTCATGTCAATTACAGTGGATCCTTTTCATGAGTACCATGAAATGTCTGCGAAAACATGTGCACTTTATACACAAGCAAAGCAAAAAGGAGCACTTTTGCTTCCTTAGAGGGTGGTTGATGTCTTTAAAAGACACCACTGCTGTACCTGGGCAAAGCAAATATCTTTCTCATTTTCCTAGAGATTTAAATCCTCACTGCCTGGTCATGCTGTCT
>NW_007730178.1:48970-50577 GCF_000696425.1 Galeopterus variegatus
AATCCTTCTTGGGAAACCCTGTCTCTACTGTTTGGGGACCCGGTTCTTTCTGAGTTGAGATCTTTTCTATCTCCTTCAATTCTATAGCTCTTCTCATCTTACAGAATCTTGTACAATGATGTGATGAAATTAGTCTTGAGAACAGTTCTTAATTATCTTGGAAAAGTAGAACCACAGTTCCACGATACAAAGTCCTGGTTTTCTTGCCAATATCTTCTAGTATGAAAGAAAGTGTAATCTACTTATGCTCTTTCACTTGCTTACGTTTGAAATTTATTTTTTACTGATGTTAAATTCCTTCCCTTCCTGCATTTTCTTTTCAACCCATTTTCTATATTCTGTTTTCCCTTCTATTTTTCCTCTAAAGACAGCAATTATAGGCACAGAAAATTCAGGTGTATGGGAAGAAATGGGAACCATATCTATCCCACATCTCTGTTGATTCAGAGAAGTGTTAAGACAGAGCTTGGAGGTTACACCCATTTTCCTGGGAGTAAAACAAGTTGTATGTTTTTGCAGGGGACCCCAAAACAATATACTGTAAAGAATAAAATGGAATATTTGAAAAATTTAAATGCCAATAAAATGGTCTGCTTCTTTCTTTCTTTCTTCCTTTTTTCAGATTCATTTGTTTCTCTTATTCAGCTGCCAGCAAACATTGTCTGAGAACCTTGAAGTCAAGAGCTCTGGCTTAGCTCCAGAGGTGAGGGAGACAGCTGAGGACAGCAAAGCATAGCTTAGTGGAAATATTTTGCCATGAGAGGGGTGGCTATTATCATTTCTTGGAACATTAAAAAATAACTTTTGAATCAACTTGAAGCTTGTGGCAGTATTGGGATTCATTCATGTTTGGAATGGAAAAATACCTGGCAGAGTTTCCAAGGCTGGAAAATCACTAATTCTCCTTTTCTTTATCCACAAAGGTCAGAAAGATCATTTAGCTCCCAGGTAATATAGTGACCACATTCTCAGCCATTCCCCAAACCTGACCATGTTCCAGGCCACCCTTTCTGCACTTGTCTCCAACCAAACCATCCCTCCCAAGATCATCCCCACAGGCCTCCGGAGACTGTCACTGAGGTTGTTCAGGCCTGCCCTCTTACTCTTTCCTCTCCCTTTATCTTGACTTGAGGGCACTCTGGCATTCTTCGTGGTCACTGAGGGGGTCCCAGATGTTGGAGGCCTAATTTTTCCAAGGGCATGTCATGGTGATGAAGTCAGTTCTCCAGGTTGGGTGAAAAAGGTTATGGGCTCTGAGCCAGGCTCTCCTCCAAATTTGACAACTACTCAGCTGTCTGAAGTGGTCTGCATCACAAGGAAGTGCCTGGTAGCTCACCTTCTGTGGTCCTTGCTTTTCTCAGTTCATTTGGATCCTTCTTAGGATGCAATCTGGCACACCTCATAGAAAATTGATAGATATTTCTACCTTCCTGTGACATCTGCTCTGAATTGTGTGGCTCCAAATATTTGAATCTGGATTTTTAGAGGCTTTATCTTCTTACCACCATGATCGGTGCTAGAAGGTAACCCTCTAAAGGACAGCTAGATTCTTTTTTTTTTTAAAAAAGATGACCGGTAAGGGGATCTTAACCCTTGACTTGGTGTTG
>NW_007730178.1:51025-57168 GCF_000696425.1 Galeopterus variegatus
CCGTGGCCTTGGTGTTATCAGCACCACACTCTCCCGAGTGAGCCACAGGCCGGCCCCGACAGCTGGATTCTTACAGTTGTCTAGATTCATCGTTTTTGATGCTAAACAGCTTGCCCAAACTGTAACCTAATTTGCACCCAAATTCATAAGCCAATAGTATCCCAGATGATGTTGCCATATGTAATAGCATTTTAAGTTAACTCACTATACTTAGATATGCAAAGAAATATAGCTATCTAACAACTTTCAGTAAAATATTCCATATATATTGGAATAAAGATATAAATGATAATATGAGTATGGTAAACATCACCAAACCTAAGAAATGAAATAACATCGGTCCTTAAAGCCCCCCTTCTCCTTGGTGTGTCTACTTGGCCCTATTTCATTGCTTTCTCTGTTCTCATCGGTAACCATTTATTTTGAATTTTGGCTTTATCATTCCATATATTTGTCTATATTTTTACTTCATATTTATAGAGTATTAGAGGCAGTTAAGCACAGTGGTTAAGAGTCTGGAATCGGGCAGCCTGGATTGGAATGGGGATCCCATTTTCTAGCTGTGTGACCTGCAGAAGTTATTTAACTTCTCTGTATGTACTTCAGCCTTTTGGTTTCTTTTGTTTTTGTTTTTTTTTAATCTGTAAAATTGAGATAATAATAGTACCAATCTCTTAAAGTTATGAAGAGTAACTCATTCAGTGTATGTAAAACCTTAGAACAGTACCTGGTGCATAGGAAACTCTATTAAATGTCTGAAATTATTGTTATCTTACACCAATGATTTGAATATTTTTAGACTTTATATCAACAATATCATACTATGTATATGTATTTTAATGCAACTTTTATACTTAGTATTAACGTTTGTGACATTTATGAAGGTTGATACATATAACTTTCCTTTACGGTATTTCCTGGTGTGATTTGACCCCAATTTATTTATCCATTCTGCCACTGAAGGACGTTTGAGTCATTCTCAGTTTTTTTGTGATAACCAATAATTCTACAATGAATGTTTTTTATGTGTCTCTTTACTCTCAGGAGGAAGATTTTTTCAAGGGTCTTACACAATAATAGAATTTGTGAGTTTTAAGTTTTGTTTGTTTATTAAATAATGAATACATTTCTTCACAAACCACCCTCCCCATCCTTTCCAAGAAATACATTAATCGCTCTATACAGTGGGAGAACTTGAGCTTGTTGGTTAATGATAACCCAGTCTCTTTCGGATGACTCTTATTTTAGGGTAGATGCTAAGTTTTCCGATTTCATCTTCTTCCCAGTCCCATGCTGAGGTGGCCTCTGGGGCTTCATGATCTTGCAGCAGTGCGGGGAGGTGGGGGGGCCTCCATGTTCCACTGGGGGGCATTGCTGACTCTGGGCCTTCTCTCTGGGTTTGTTTGTACTAGTCATGAAGTGGTGGTTACATATCGAAGCTGTTTTATCATAACTGCAGACCTCAGCTGTTTTCTCTGCAGTTTCAATAACTCTACAATCCCTACTCCACAAGCAGGACATGTGGAGACTGTTGTGCTTTAGCAGGAAGTGGACAGCCTCCAGTCTTGGGAGAGCCTTGTGTGCTGCCTCCAGCTCGTATAACCTTGCTCCCCCCAACCCCCAATATTGCCCCTGCTCCAGGCTGGCTGTGGCCACACATGGGGAACCTCCTGCCCCCCCCAACCTCCCCGTCAAACACACACTGGTTAGACCCCGGAGGTGCACCATGACCTCACTTGATGTTCTCTGGCTTCTTCCAACTCTCTGGATGCTTTTATTATCCATCTCTTTGGGATTCCATCCCAAGAGGGAAAAAATACTCATATTGTATTTCTCAACTTTATCTCTGTCATCTAGGTCATTTATGCGAGCAAGAAAGGCCATGATCCCACCTCCTTTCCTCTTTGGAAAGGACGTCCCTGCAGTCCACCTTCCTTCAAGCTCGCTGTTCTTGCCCTGCCCGGTGCCTTCCGTGGAGGTAGCTGGCAGGGCCAGGAAGAGAGAAGTCAGTTTAAGGTTAAGAGCACAACATTGAGTTGGTTACAACACTGAGCCTGCTGTGTAAATGCCAGCATAGACCTTTAAACAAGTGTTAAGGTACTGCTGGCAAATATTGGACAGAAAATTTACATCCAGATTCTGACAAAAATCAGAATATGAGGTTGGTTGTGTTCTTATTCACTGTGGGACACTCAGAAGCCATATTTGAAAGAAAACTGCTGGGGCCAGAAATCTGGGTTCTTTGGCTAATTATTATGTACAACAAGGAGTGCTTTTAGCAGCCCCATAGCTTCCAGCTGGAGGTCCCTGTGCTATGGAGCAGTGTCAGAGATTAGCAGAGGCCACGGAGGTGTCATCCCATCATAAGAGAAGTCTGGAGCATAGAGGAGCAGAGGCACAGGGACTGTCCTCTGTGTGGCCGGCGGTCAGGGCTGGCTTCACAATTCCCCTGCGGGATCTGCCACCACTGCCTGTGGACAGCAGGTGCTGCTCAGTCAGGACTCTGTTATGATCTCTGTACCAATGATTTATGTGCTTTTCAGAATACAATATTTCATATCTTTTGCCTCATAATAACAGGTTAAAAGAATTGAGGGACGGGGAGAAGTCAAGGTGACCCTTTCAGATGGCTATTACTTTGCTCATAAAAAACCCTATAAACTTGCCTGTATGACTGTAGGCTAGTTAGTTTAAGCAATCACTGCATTTTAGGAGCGCCTGGGGTGAAAGGCTGTATATCTCTCTTTCATACCCAGATATGGCTGTTCTCACAGAGTATTGATGAATTGATTCAGGTACAGTAGATGAGAGGGACATTCCAAATATTCCACAGCAGAAACAATTTCACAAGAAGAAAGCAGAAAGCTTATTTAGGAAGCTCTTGGTTTTTGTGAAAATCCTCTTCTAAGATATTAGTTACAGTTAAGAGGAGTTAGGACCTAATAGTCTAGCCACTTGCAGGAAAGGTGCAGGTTAGTTAAAGATTCAACATTTCCACCCCTAACTGCACAATGACATTAGCTAACCAAGTGACCATTTCATAGATGGCGCTTAATGATTTGATGATGAGCCGTCCTGGAATTTTGACGAGTAATAAGTTGACAGAAGAGAGGCAATAAAGTTAGCTGGGAAGGAAGAAAACACAGACCGACTTTCTGGAAGACAATTTAACTCATTCTCACTCTAATAAGATTGCCTGAATTTTTGGAAATGGGCAGATCCTGGTAAGAGTCAAAAATCTTATAAAAAGTTTATATGTATATTTATGTACATATGCATAAAACAAAGGAATAAAGCCCAAAATCGAATGGATAAATTAAAATAGACTACTAAAACAGATTCAAATAATTTTAAAAGAACAGAGAAGGAAGAAAAGAGAAACAAAAATTATAGAGGACAAAAAGAAAAATAGTAAAACAGACCTAAATCCCAACACATACACTCAGACACACACAATAAATTAAAATAGACTACTAAAACAGATTCAAATAATTTTAAAAGAACAGAGAAGGAAGAAAGAGAAACAAAAATTATAGAGGACAAAAAGAAAAATAGTAAAACAGACCTAAATCCCAACACATACACTCACTCACACACACACACACACACACGGTGCTGTTTCCTGAATTAATATGATGAATAGTTTTGGCCACGTTTCTTAACCTGTTAGTATTCCATTTCCATATTTTTAGAGCCAAATTCACATTGCTGGTTCTTTATCTCACTGAAGAATTAGGAGGGTTAATGGACTCTTACGTTGGCCTTGAACATCAACCTCCCCAAGTGCAACACCAGACTCTGTTTTCCATTCCAGACCATAAAAATCTACTAAATGAGAACTAGTGTATAAGGAGCGCTGCATTTTCATTCTCTGGCATTCTCACACTTCACCCATGGCATTTAGCTCTAGTACTGCAGATCCTCTCCTTAGCCATAACTTTTTTCTGATTTCTAAGAATTCAATTGGACTTTGGAATTGGCAGCTGTGGTGTATTCCACTAACTGGACAGATTTTTACTGTATTAAGACCAGACAATTTTCTTAGCAGCATGCATGTGAAAGTGTAGGCAAGACAGAGAAAGAAAAAAGAATGTGCTGGAGTGTAACACAATAATGCATAGCCTGGAATACACACTGTGCAAAAACAGGACAGGACCCAGGAGTAATATTGCACAGAACAGCACAAGTCTCCAGTGAGAAATCCAAGTCCCTGTCATTAGCATCAGTAGGAGGAAGACAAGTGACCTTCAAAAAGAAGAGGTAGCTTGAAATTTTCCATTGTTTGATTATGAGTTCCCTGCTGGTCCTTTATCAGTTTTCTTTCCCTGGGTATGGAGGTTCAGGGCTAAATGTTTTTAGAGGACAGCTTTCCTTCCCGGCTCTCTTGCCCACAATGGCACTAAAGGGCTTCAGTTATTAGCAGCAGGCTGTTTCTGGGGAAGAGCTACCTAATTTTTAAGGGGATCTAAAATAATTTAGTCCAGCAAAATACCATTATGATCGGCCACCTCAAAAAAAGTGCTGCTGAGCAGGCTATACTTCATTTGCCTCCTTTAACAGCTACCATTTAAATTGCATTTGAACACTGAAAACAAGTATGCTTTCACCGTATGGCTGAAATCTTTAACACAGCTTCAAAGTTCCAGAGGAAAATACTGCATTGCAGCTCCCGTGTTTTTGCAGCGAATCTCTTCTGCCATGTGGCTGCAGAGGAGGGGCCTCCACAAAGGCAGCCTGTTTTCAGCTCAACTCAGCAGATCCCTCAGCTCCAGAATGTAGTGGGAAGAGTGTCCTCAGCTTGCCTGGAAGCAAAGGAGGCTGGGAGAAAGGGCTAGATACACAGGTGTTTATTGAACAGCTTTGATTATCTTCATTTATTTATTTAAAAGAATTATTGGGTGTTTATCAGGTAATTTTTTTAAATATATTTTTTCAATAGCTAGGCATTTAAAAAAATTCCAGAGAATTTATGAAACAGATTCAAGATGCTGGATATATTCTGGCCATTTCCACAGGCCTTGCTTAATTTTAACCACAGCAGAAGGATACTTCATGCCTTGGCCATCTGCAGACTGGCCAGAGAAAGGACCACTGCAAGCTAAGCAAAATTTGGTGAAAGATTGATGAGATAATAACATTCATTCATTTCACTCATGTGTGCATGCATTCCCCATGCAATTACTGAATATTTCTACCATATCTCTGCACTGGAAATGCAGAGATAAACAAGACCCAAATCATCAGCCTCAAGAGTTACTTTTTAATCCACGCTGAATGGCACTTCTCAAGTGTGCACAGAAGTCCCCTCGATCACTCATCTTTCTTTGCTTCCCAGAATCCTGGCTGGCTCCACTGCAGTTTCTGTCCAGTGCTGTTTCATACCACTTTTCTTCATGTCTTTGCTGCTAAATTCCATTTGTTAAGGAGTGGAGTTCACATAAGACATATAAACATCTCTCTTGCCAAAACTGACATGTGAATTAAGTAATATTATTATCCTCATTTCACAGACGTGGACAGTGAGTCAAAGTGACTTGCTAAGGGTCAGTCAGCTCATGACTGGCAGAGTAGAGTCCCACTCAGTCCTTTTCTGCTGCTCCTTCTGTCTCCAGAGGGTCCAATAAGAACTCGCTTTGGCTTGGACAGAGTGAAACCAACCAGCAACTTCTGGCTTCCATAAACACAAAGCAGAGGCCTGTTAGAGATGGTTATTTTACACTTTGACCTCACTTATGAAATCCCTTCAGTCTTTCCCCAATAGTACTTTAGGTTTGCAGAGTACTTCCTTCTACGAAGGAACTAGTTTGCCAAAGGTTTGCTTTTTCTTTCTCTTTCCTCCCTTCAGTGAATTGTGTTATTGGCTGCCCTTATCATGGTGTTATCTACTTGCAGCAGTTAGGATGGTTTCCTCCTGAAATACATCCATCCACAATTCTGCTTTAGCAACCCAGAGCATTTTTCCTTTAATGGTAGAAAGACAGTCACAGAAATGTTACTGTATGAGACTCGTGTTTTTTCACAACATGCAGCTTCTAAAAATCATGCCTGGAGTTTAAACAGAGAAGACTTGACTATTACTCCGAAGAAGGTTTGTCTGGGAAAAAAATGCCTTGCAGCTGAGAGCAGTTTGAAAGAGGCTCTTG
>NW_007730178.1:57241-71426 GCF_000696425.1 Galeopterus variegatus
TAATATCATTATATCACCTTTTCTATTACTTTTCATATTTGTACCTGTGTAATCCATATGTCTGTGGTTTGGAAATTTGGAGGGTAAAAAAATACTGCAGACCTTCTCTCCAGCCTCAGATGGAAGTTTTATTTGTTGCTTGTGGTTTTTGAGGGGTGTGTGTGTGTGTGTGTGTGTGAGAGAGAGAGAGAGAGAGAGAGAGAGAGACTAGGACGGAGGGAGGGAGAACTTTGATCTCTGACAACCAGAAAATGCCCAGACAGGGGGGCAGGAAACTCGATGCTCCCATGGAGGATGATGTCTGTGGTTGCCTAACTGCTCAGAAGTGATTTTTCCCCCAAACTAATTCACAGGTTGTGTATATAGCATATCTGCCCCATTAAGCAGAGCAGGACCACCTGAGCTTAAGTTCTACTTGGAGCAGATTTAGAGAGGAGCTGCTCATACTAAAACCTGTTAACTGTGTTTTGGTGTAGAACAATGACTCATCAGTTCAGCTATACTGGCAAGATCAGGTAGGAAGAGTTGGCCTAGGAAGCAATTGCCCACCAGGTCCTGGGGCTCAAGCATGGAACTCCATAGAGGTAGACCAGAGGGCGGGTGGCTGAAGACACTGGCTGTCTGGACTGTGGCTGCAGAACACAACTCCAGGAGTAGTGTCTGGGCTCCAATGCCAACTATGTGCCATGGACAACAGGATGACTTTGGTTAAATTACTTACCGTCTCAGCCTCAGAATCCTCATTTATGAGATAGTTGTAATAGTAATGAGACCTAGGTTTTAGGTTTTTTGAGAGGATTAGTGAAGCAATAAGTTTCAAGTACTTGGCACAATGACTGGTATGGAGAATTATTCAATAAATGCTAAATATTAATAGGGTTTATTACCACTCTTAAGTGACTAGATGTGGTAGAAACTGGCTAGTCTTTCTCCAATCCCACTTAATATCATTATATCACCTTTTCTATTACTTTTCATATTTGTACCTGTGTAATCCATATGTATGTGGTTTGGAAATTTGGAGGGTAAAAAAATACTGCAGACCTTCTCTCCAGCCTCAGATGGAAGTTTTATTTGTTTCTTGTGGTTTTTGAGGGGTGTGTGTGTGTGTGTGTGTGTGTGAGAGAGAGAGAGAGAGAGAGAGAGAGAGAGAGACTAGGACGGAGGAAGGGAGAACTTTGATCTCTGACAACCAGAAAATGCCGAAACAGGGGGGCAGGAAACTCGATGCTCCCATGGAGGATGATGTCTGTGGTTGCCTAACTGCTCAGAAGCGATTTTTCCCCCAAATTAATTCACAGGTTGTGTATATAGCATATCTGCCCCATTAAGCAGAGCAGGACCACCTGAGCTTAAGTTCTACTTGGAGCAGATTTAGAGAGGGGCTGCTCATACTAAAACCTGTTAACTGTGTTTTGGTGTAGAACAATGACTCATCAGTTCAGCTATACTGGCAAGATCAGGTAGGAAGAGTTGGCCTAGGAAGCAATTGCCCACCAGGTCCTGGGGCTCAAGCATGGAACTCCATAGAGGTAGACCAGAGGGCGGGTGGCTGAAGACACTGGCTGTCTGGACTGTGGCTGCAGAACACAACTCCAGGAGTAGTGTCTGGGCTCCAAATGCCAACTATGTGCCATGGACAACAGGATGACTTTGGTTAAATTACTTACCGCCTCAGCCTCAGAATCCTCATTTATGAGATAGTTGTAATAGTAATGAGACCTAGGTTTTAGGTTTTTTGAGAGGATTAGTGAAGCAATAAGTTTCAAGTACTTGGCACAATGACTGGTAAGGAGAATTATTCAATAAATGCTAAATATTAATAGGGTTTATTACTACTCTTAAGTGACTAGATGTGGTAGAGACTGGCTAGTCTTTCTCCAATCCCATTTTCCTTTCCTCTTGTGCACACAGCTACTGCACATCCTGGCCTTCATTGTAGTAGGTGAGGCCGTTGTGCTGGGCTATGGGAAATGGCCTGTGGGCAGATAGACTGGCCACAAGTCAGATGGACTTCCAGGACTGGCCTACGAAAGCCTCGTGTGCAGTCTTCACGCTCTCTTTCACTCTCTTCCTCCATCTGCTGGATGCCGTGATACAGCAGAGGACCCCATAGCATCAGGCATAGAGGAAGAGCAAATGGGAGGAGCCTGGGTCCTGGGTGACTTCATTGTAGTAGGTGAGGCCGTTGTGCTGGGCTATGGGAAATGGCCTGTGGGCAGATAGACTTGCCACAAGTCAGATGGACTTCCAGGACTGGCCTATGAAAGCCTCGTGTGCAGTCTTCATGCTCTCTTTCACTCTCTTCCTCCATCTGCTGGATGCTGTGATACAGCAGAGGACCCCATAGCATCAGGCATAGAGGAAGAGCAAATGGGAGGAGCCTGGGTCCTGGGTGACCGTGTGGATACGAGCACCCCTTCTCTTCTACCCCTGCCACCAATTGCACCTGAGCTGGAAATAGATTTGACTGTGTGAAGCCACTGGGATTTCTGAGTAATGTGTTCAGCAGCTAGTGACTTTCATCTTATGACACAGTACGTGATAATAATCTGGAAATCCATGTATGATAAAAGTTCTTTAATTTTGAAACAATGTTGGCTAAAAATTAATAAATAAATCAATATATGGTGAAGTGAATGAAAGAAAAATGCTGTGGTATCAGATGTAAATAATCAGAATCAGGACTAATCTAGTACCTAGACAGAGTTGCTTACATAGGCACATTAGGAGCTTTTAAAAAAATCAGTCCTTAGGTGAGCCATGCTAGTCTGTGTTGGTGGTCTAAGCATGTGCTCTACAGCTGACACTCGAATGGCCATTCCTCCTCCTGGAGTGTGAGTCAGTCTTTACTAGCACCAAGAGCAACCGTTTTTTACACGTCTTCTGTATATAACACCTCTTGTAAACTGAATCCAACAAAACAAAATAAAACACAATCCCACTTGTCCCCTGCCCCCCTCCCCCATCAATGCTGGAGCTATGTTGCCTACCTGGCCTAAGACTTAGCATAATATTTCAAAATCTCATAAATGGTTTATCAGAAGAAAAGATTAAGGAGGTATTAAGTGGGAAGCTAAGTTAGCATGTGGAAGGTTTGGCTGCTTGGAGTGTTTGATTAGGACACTGCTGTCCATGGCTGGAGGAATTATTCTGCTCTAGTTTCCTCGGCCATCAATGTTTGATGCATGTGGTTAAATGGAATTCAGAACATCAAAACTGCTAAACAAGAAATGGGACAGGTAAACGACAAGGGTTTGAAAGTAGAAAGAGAGAAGAAATTTAATTCCCTAAGGACAGCTTGGATGTGTAAGGAGTGAAAAGGGTGCTGGGGAAAGCAGATCGTTTTTCTCCAGTCCTCCCAACACCTGAGCTCTGGCTGGGAATTTGAACAAGGCACTTTGAGGCTTCTCCTCCCAGCACTCTCAGGTCTCTTATGTAACTCAAGAGTTTTCAGATTCAGAAGCGCCTGATTTCTATATTGTTGCCGGCATGAATCAAGCTCTTCACTGACTTTAATAGGCATTTTAAGCACCTTAATTTATTTCCAACCATCAAAGTTGTTTTCAAACCTCTTGTTTAGTTCAGAGATTACTCTCCCACTTAAAATTTGTTTCAGATTGAAGGACAGAGCGGTAACATTGGTTAGCTTGAATCTCATGCTCTGGGGGAGCGAGTCTGGCTGTGGTGATAAAGGGTATACGTTTGTGGTGTGACGGGTCTATGTATCTGATGTGGGTCCATATATCTGATGTCTGCAAAGGCAGGAAAGGCTCTATGTTACTGGTCAGACTTACAATTACTTCTGAAACCAAGTGAATAGAGCCTTGAAACTGCAAATTAGATGTAATGCACACAATTCAGCCTTAAAGAGATGGTTTGTCAACTGCCTATGCTGAGTTCTGTAAATTAACTCTAATTTCTGTGCTCAGGTTGCTCTCAATTTCCTTGCTTAAATTTCTCAACTGCTTCATCTCTTCATTTATTTATTCATTTATTCATCTATTCATTCATCTGTCCATTTATTTAGTCAATGACTTATTGAGTTCCTACTATGTGCTGGGCACTGTCCAGATGCTAGGAATACTAGTCCACTGTCATGAAGCTGCTGATCCTCACAGCCACTTCCAGTTCCTGCTTCACCCATCTTTTTATTCATGTTCCATCCCCTTTCTTGTCTAACTCCTATATTGTCCCTTGCAAAACTAGTCTCTCAGTATCAGCTTAGCAATTCTCTTCCATGTCCCACCACCATCTTGACATTTCGAATTGCTACATCTCATTCCACCAAGCACCATGTTTTTAGATTGGTGACGGGATGGGGCTCGACTACTGAGGTGGGGGTGGAGACATTAGGGCAGTAGTAGATGATAAAATATAGTTTCGTATTTGAAGTAAGTACCAAGGCACCTGCATATGATTGAAAATTTATCCTCATAAGACAGTTGGAAAGAGCTTAACAGATTACCTCATCCAATTTCCCAGGAATAAGAAATCTTCTCCACTACATTTTTATTTGATCAAGATCTGGCCTCTACTTTAATGTTTCCAGAGACGGGGAGCTCAAACATCAATACGTTTATGGATTTCTCTAGTTATTATACAGTTATTCCATACGTTGCACTAATATCCACCTTTGTACAACTTTCTGTAACATTGGTCCTCATCTTTTCCCTCTTTGGAAACAGGAAGAATGTCCTATTTCTTTTCCTTCCATGTAACAACTGCATTAATATGGACTTTTTCATTTGTAAATAAGCAACACTTCACCTGAATTAGCCTAAGCAAAAAGGGGAATTTAATTAGAAGAATAAAGAATTGTTTTTCTTATGGGACCCAAGGACAGAAACACAGGTTTCAGCAATGACCTAGAATCAGAGACTCAAAAGCATCAAGATTCTCTTGGTTTCTCATCTGTGCTTTAACCTGTGCTTCTGTTTCTTTCCCCTCCACTCCTTTCTGCCTCTTCTGACTCTTTCCTCTTTTTCTCTCTTCTTGAGTTCATGTGGCAGAAAACATGGTCACCAATAGCTCCCAAGTTTTACATGTTCCAGATTCTGCCATCCAGAGGATCTCTTTCTCTCTCCCCTTTTCTCTTTTTCTTAATTCCTGGAGAGCACAGTGATTGCTATGGTTAAATCAAGTTCTACTCCAGAACAACTCTACTGTACTTTCAGGCTGTGCTGTTTACAAACTTGGTCATTCCTGCTGCAATCATGTGGGAAAAGGGGAGGAAGAGGAGCAACTTCTAGAAAAAGATCATGAGGTAGGCAATTGTGTATGTGTCTTCTGCAAACACGATATGAGTACTCGAATTTAGATACTACTGTCTCCTTAATCATCTCACCAGACTGTACACCTCAAATACCCACAAGCTTTCCTCAGATGATTCAGTTTCCACGAAGACATCTCCGTCTGTTCTCTTACTCTTTCCAGATATATCATAAAATTGTGCCTTCTAGAACTCATTCCAGCAGTTAGATCTGATCAATACAGGGTTAAGGTCATCTCAGCAAGAGTTGGAGGCCTCCAAGAGGTCACTTTCCTTAGAACTTACTATTTCATCTGCACTGGAAGTTTCCATTATTGGTAGGAGTTATCATTCCACATAAATTTTTCTAAATAGAGACTTCAAGATGAAAGACTGAATAATGACATTGGCCAAGGATGATCTGAATCCAAAGCAAAGTGAAATCCTATTAATAATCTAACTGGAAAATTTTTCCCTGAGAACATTTAGCTATTACTTATACCAAGCTTTTAGAAACATATTGTCTCCTTTAGTAGTTAAAATTGATGAGCTATGAATGGTAAATGCATATAGCAATTTTTTTCTTTATATATTATATATCTCATAATTACTTTAAACAACTGGTTTAAGTTTTATTATTTCTTAAATAACAAAATCATCTTTACCATTGCACTATTGTATTTAATTCAATAAATCATTTGTTGAGAACTAACTAAAGGTAAATGTAAAATGTGCTATGCTGGGTATTAGGCTGTGGAGGTGAATATGGCTTCTGAATTTCAGAAGACTATAATCTAAGTGTGCACACACATATGCACACACAAATAATATTGAGAGGTGTATCATAGGCTCACTTAGGGCTGGTACAAAATCAGAAAACAACAAATGTCAATATAGGGCAATCTGGAGGGGTAATGGACTTCAGGGCTTCAGGGTTAGACTTGCTTTTCAACCTAGTCTGTGAGTTGCTTGAACAAGTTAAATATCTTCTGAATCTTCCTTTTTTCCTCTGTAGAATAAGAAGGACAATATTTATTTGATGGTGTTCTTGCGAGAATTAAATAGTATCATAAAAGTATACAACATGCTATTTCATTTGTTCATCCCCAGAAACATTCAGAAGCTTTCACAGTGTTGGAGGATTCAGATAAAGGAGCAGCTGGCCATAATGCAGTGTAGAAAGTGCAATCACAGAGGACTAGATTTAAGAGTTTGGACTTGTTTTTTGTTTCATTTTGAAGTGAGAAGCCGTTATTAAGTTTCAAGTAAAATCATAAATTTTCAAATTTCCATTTTAAAGAAATAACTCCAATTGTAATATAGTGAGTGGATCTGAGGAGGCTGAGTCTGGTGGGCAAGAGGCTTGTTTGTAGCTGTTCCAGAAATCCTAGGCAAGTGATGATGGTAGACATTATTGACAAAGACAAAATACGACTGAAGTAAAATACAAAGACAACAAATTAGGATCGAAGAAGAGTGTCCTGACCTAGGATTTATTAAGCAGTGGTTTTCTGATAGACTGGATTTAGGGAGAGAGAATAGCATGGCTCTGAGACTTAGATGACAAGGGGTACAAGAAAAGAAGTAGGTTTGGGGTAAGGATAAGGAATTCTCTTCTGGACATGTTAAATTTGAGGTGCCCATGGGACATGTAGGTGGAGATTTTTAAATATATATTTGGACCTTGAAGAGAGGAGCTAAAGAGGGAAAGAAGTCTGACCCAGATGTATGGGTTTGGGCTGCGTGAATGGGCTAAGTAGTCCCTTCAGCTGCACGCATGAGATCCACTGCCCGCGGCCACAGTGAGCAGTAGGCACAAAGATTGAGTGCTGGAAACTGTAATCACAATGGTGAGATGGTGACCTTGCCTTTTATGAGTTTATCCAGAAGTCTTCCTATTTGGCAGAACACCACTCACCTGACCATTCACTCACTGCCGTCTAGCACAAAACAGTTGGCAACAGATCGTACATAGGTAATAGACTTGGAGACCAGTTAGTTAGGTGTGATTATATTGGGTCCAATTCATACCAGGAATTGGAAAAGAAAGTTTGTATTCCAAAAACTGTCATAGAGACACTACTACTACTGAGCAAAATGGTAAAAATTGTGGTTTATAAATTTAGTGTTGAGAGATTTAGTAATTTCATCAAAAATTCCAGGAAATCAGAGGCTTCTGGTAATGCGTGAGTCACAGGGAAGGGATACTTCATCTGCTGGCCAAAGGTTGACTATCTAATGATGAAAAGTCACTTTTGCCTTCTCTCTGCTGAACTCTGAGATCCATCAGTTGCCAAGCATCAGTAATTTGACCTCTTAGGTGATTCTCATCTGTCTCTCTCTTCCTTTCAATTCCTTGATTTGACACTAATTATCTCAACTGGAGTTTTCACACTGGATTCCTTTCTACCCTCAAACCATTCTGTACACTATACCACATTAATCTTCCTAAATCTTCCTGAACTGGACAAAGTCCACACTGGCATTTGGATTCCTCAACAGTATACCCCTAACCTGGCTTTCCTACCTCATTCATTCAACGAACATCACAAGTATAACTGAGAAGCTGGAACTTTTCTAAACCATCTTGCATTTTCTTTTGTTTGCAGTTTTGCTCTTACTGTTTCTTCTTCTCTTTTTAATTTTATTTTTCTTTTTGGTGGCTAGCCAGTATAGGGATCCAAACCTTTGGCATTAGTGTTATCAGCACCTTGCTTTCCCAAGTTTCCTTTAACATCTTATTCTGTCTCCATCTTCTTCCTTATCCATCTCCCCTCCCCACCGAGCTGCTGCTTATCTTCAACACCCAGAATAAAAAGCTCTTTTCTTAGGATGAACATTTTAATTATACTAGTTGGAAATTCCTCTTTTTTTTTTTAAAAAGAAACTTTATTACACAGAATTTACCATATGCTATTTTGAGAGATTTATGTAAAAATGTTGTTTTCTCTACTCAAACATAAACTCTGTAAAGGTGGGGAATGTTATTCTATCTTATTTTTGTATCCTGTACAGTGCTTTCTGCAAGTAGGTCCTTATTAAATGGCTGTTGGACACATAACTGAGGCTATATGTCATGAACCTTCCTTACTTTAAAATTACCCACTTTAGCATTCCTCAGACATCTCTCCTCTCCTGCTAGGAACAGTCAAAGTTTGGCCAGAGAATTATTCTGACAAATTTTCTGTTACAAGTGAGTCTTAGCCTTTGTTTAAGTAATCCAAATTCAGTTATTCAAAGAACAGTTATTGAGTTTATTAGGCCTCAGACACTGTGCCAGGCTCTGAGGTTAAAGACTTGAACAAGAGACAGTCTCTGCCTTAGAGAATTACACGGTTCAGTCTTCTAATAAAAGCATGAATGTAATGCTGAGGGAATCCTGAGGGGGGAGCTCTAACCTTACCTGGGGAAGGTGAAGAAGCGCACATCACCTTGTAGAACATTTCATTTACTTGCCAATGCAGGTGTTTCCTTAACATTCACTCAATAGAATTTATTTATCGAGTAACACAGGCTATGTTTGTGCACTGTCAGTAGCTAAAACATGTTAATTTTTACATAATAAATATTTACACAAGATTAAAAAATCTTTAGCTTATTGGATCAGGCATTATTTTAAGCACATTATTCTAAGAAATAGACAATATTTCATTTAATCCTCATGACACTTTTATGGGATGTGTACTATTTTATTTAATTTATTTTATTAAAAATTTTTTTTAAAGAAAATGTAATTAATATTATTTTTTACACCCTAGGATGTTATAGTGGAGCAGTTGGGAGGGATGGGGAGAGGGGAAAGGGGAAAGAAATGTGGTAGAAGAAGGAGGAAGGAGGAGGGGTGGGATTGAGGCTGGTGGCACTCCCCTCATTCTCTCAGGGCAGACTGGGGGGCTTCCAGTCCAGTCATTGCCAGGCTGGGTGCAATTGGTAATTGCCAGGCTGGGTGCAGATGTCAGGGAATGTGGCAAAAGCTCTCACCTCCCACCAACCTAGGTCAGGAACCTGGGGCCCTTCTTGCTGCAGCTTGGTGGTCATTTCTGGGCTGGCTGCATGTGTCAGGGGGGTGTGGCTGAGGCCCTCAGCCCCCCACTGCCCTGGCTCAGGGGAGCCCGAAGCACTTCCTGTGGTGGCTCAGTGGTTGTCACTTGGCTGGTTGCAAGTGTTGGGGGTGGGTGTGGCTGAGGTCTTCGGCCCCCACCGCCCTGGCTCAGGAGAGCCTGGGGTGCTTCCTGTGGCAGCTAGGTGGTTGCTGCTTGGCTGGCTGTGGGTGTTGGGGGGGCATGGCTGAGGCCCCATACCACCCCAGCTCTGGAGAGCACAGGGCACTTCCTATGGCAGATTGGTGGTCATCGCTGGGGTGGTTGCACATGTTGGGGCTTGTGGCTGAGGCACTCATCCCCCACCCTTGGGACTGGTTAGGGGTGTCAGGGGGCATTGCTGAGGACCCTGGCCCTCCCCTCTTTCTGGCTTGGTAGCCCACGAGACTTCTGGTCTTTCTAGGTTTTACAGGGGTTCTTTGGTGAAATGAGACCTTTACTAGTTAATATCAAACTTTGTCCTGGTTGCAGGTAGTTTGTTTTCTTTCAGTTCTGTGTTGGATTATTTGCTATTCCTACCACTTAAACTCTGAGGTGGAACTAATTTGTTGTCCTTTACTCACTTCTAAACTGGGGGAACTTCCTGTGAGGACCAGTACCTGAGCTGTGTGGTTGAGCTAAGTTGCTGCGTTGCTGCTGATTCCATAGGGAAGGCTTTTTTGTGCAGCTCAGGTTTTAATGGTTGACTTTATAGGTACTTCCAGGTCTAGAGAAATCTGGTGCACCTGGGTTGTATAGAAACTCCGGTCTGGGCCTGAGTCTTTTCATTAAACTGCACCCCGTGCAATTCTATATTCCTGACCAGTCTCCTCTGAGTGGTCCTATGCTAATTGGGGTGCAGATCAGCTGTCCTTGATGTGCCCCAGTGTTCTCCTGGTGGGCTCATCTCCCCCACCATCCATGCTGCAAACACTTCCCATGGGATGGGCTGAGCTCTGGTCCCTTGCAATGACTCACTGGCCTCTCAGTGGCTCCTTTTTTCAGTTGTTGTGGCTCCTTGGTCCTATGTGGGTCCATGGGAACCGTATTATTGGTCTTGCTGGCCTAGGGGCCACCAAGGCCCCCCTCTCCCCTGCCACATCCAAGCAACTTTATCTGTAGGGCACAGCTGTGGCTTTTGCCAACTCCTGCTTTGTGCACTCAGCAGCTCCAGGCTTGCAGTGGCTGGGGCTTGAAATGGTCAGAGTGATTCTTTCTCTCTTCATGACTTCTGCATTCATGAACTCTGTAGGTCTCTCTTCTTTGTCTCTTGAGCTCTAATGGCCCCAGTGTAGCTGTCATTGCTTTTTTATAGTTGTAAATTGGTTTATTTGTGGGAGAGAGTGACACTGGGGACTGTCTATCCCACCATCATGACCAGAAGTTGATGTGTACTATATTACATCCTTTTTGTAGGTTAAAAAATCTCCACAGGCATGAGGTGCATAAGGTGATTGCTCCCAATCACGTTAAATGGCTGGCCTGTGATCAAACCACATGTTTTTCTAATTTATAGTCCATTTTTTAAATGATCATATTATGCATTAAAAATAATCTTGGAAGACCATAAATTTGGAAAAGTTTTGTAAAAACTTCCCTAATAATTAGACATTTAAACATATTAAGATTGATTTTAAAAAGCCTAGAAAGACAATGACTCTTCCCTTATGTCCAATGTAATAAAAAAGCACTTCAGGTACTATTTAAAGTACAAAGCAATTAGTAAGCCAAACCCTTCCCCAAAATTGTAAGGTACATGTAAATGTTGAATTCTTATAAATATGAGAGAACAGAACCACCTTATATTTCCATTCTGAAAATGATAATATCATTTCACTTTGTTATATTTACTTATTGTATTGTTCAAGACAACTTCTCTTCAGAACTGTTTTGGAATAGGATTTATGCTTTTGAAAACCTTTAAAATCATCATTATTTCTTGCCTGCCCCCTTAGGTGTAGTTTTGGTGGGAAGGATGTCTCTAATTATGAACATTAAGTCAAGACTGTCCCACGTGAGTTCCAGCATCTCAGAATCCCCCTTATTAGCCCTATGACAATCAATGTCTAATAACAGGGCTTGGTTCTTAATACTGTAGATTTAGAAAATTTTATTTTTCCCCCAATTTTTTATTGTGGTAAAATACACATAACATAAAATATATCATGTTAACCATTTTCTAGTGTATAGTTTAGTGGTATTAAATACATTCATAATGTTGTACAACCATCACCACCATCCATCTCCAGAACTTTTTTCATCTTGTAAAACTGATACTCTATATTCATTAAACAGTAACTCAACGTTCCCCTCTCCCCCATCTCCTCCACCCCTGGTAACCACCTCTACTTTCTGTTTCTATGATTTAGACCACTCAAAGTACCTCGTTTAAGTGGAATCATACAGTATTTATCTTTTTGTTACTGACTTATTTCACTTAGCTTAATGTCCTCAAGGTTCATCCATGTTGTAGCGTATGTCAAAATTTTCTTCCTTTATAAGGCTGAATTATATTTCATTGTATGTCTGTACCACATTGTGATTATCCATTCATCTGTCAGTGGACACTTGGGTTGCTTCCACATTTTGGTTATTAGGGTAATGCTGCTATGATATGGGTGTACAAATACCTGTTATGTCACAGCTTTCAGTTCTTTTGGTTATATACCCAGAAGTGGAATTGCTGGATCACCTGGTAGTTCTATTTTTAATTTTTGAAGAACAGCCCTACTGTTTTCCACAGAGGCTGTACCATTTCATATTCCTACCAACAGTGCACAAGGGTGCCAATTTCTCCACGTCTTTGTCAACATTTGATATATATATATTTTTGATAGTAGCCATCCTAATGGCTGTGAGGTGGTATTTCATTTTTGCTTAGCTTTGCATTTCCCTAATGATTAGAAATGTTGAGCATCTTTTCATGTTCTTATTAGCCATTTGTATGTCTTCTTTGGAGAAATATCTATTCAGGTCCTTTACTCATTTTTGAATTGGGTTTGTTTTGTTGTTGTTGTTGTTAAGTTTTAGGAGTTCTCTATGTATTCTGAATATTAATTCCCTATAAGATATATAATGTGCAAATATTTTATCCCATTCTCTGGGTTGCTTTTTTACTCTGTTGATAATGTCTTTTGATGCACAAAAGTTTTAAATTCTCATGAAATTCAATTTGTCTATTTTTTCTTTTGTTTTCTGAGCCTTTGTTTTCATTTTCGAGAATTTATTGCCTAACTTAATGTTCAGAAGCTTTTACTCTACATTTTCTTCTAAGAGTTATTACAGTTTTAGGACTTACATTTAGGTCTTTGGAAAATTTTGAGTTAACTTTTATATATGATATTAGGTAGAGGTCCAACTTCATTTTTTTACCTGTGAGTATTCAGTTTTCCCAGCACCATTTGTTAAAAAGACTGTCCTTTTCCCTGTTGAATGGTTTTGGTACCCTTGGCAAAAGTTAGGACCATAAATGCAAAGGTTTATTTCTGGGATTTCTAGTCTATTCCATTGGTCTATATGTCTATCTCTATGCCAGTACCACACTGTTTTGATTACCATAGCTTTGTAGTAGGTTTTGAAACAAGAAAATTGGAATCCTTCTGCTTTGTTCTTTTCCAAGATCATTTGGCTTTTCAGGGTCCCTTGAGATTTCATATGAATTTTTACATTTGTTTGTTTGTTTCTGAAAAAATTGTTGTTGAGATTTTGACTGAGATTGGATTAAATCTGCAAATCATTTTGGGTATTATTGACATTTTAACAGTATTAAGTCTTCCAATTCATGAACATGGAATGTGTTTCCATTTATTTGTGTCTTTAATTTCTCTCAGTAATGATTTATAGTTTCCATTGTACAAGTCTTTCATCTTCTTGGTTAAGTTAAATTACTAAGTATTATATTCTGTTTCATGCTGTTGTAAATTGAATTGTTTCCTTAATTTCCTTTTCAGATTGTTCATTATTAGTATGTAGAAAGGCAATTGATTTTTATGTCTTGGCTTTATATTCTGCTACTTTGCTGAATTCATTTATTAGTTCTAACAGGTGTGTGTTTGTGTGTGTGTGTGTGTGTGTGTGTGTGGAATCTTTAGGGTCTTCTACATATAAGATCATATACAGAAATAATTTTGCCTTTTCTTTTCCAACTTGGATGCCTTTTACTTCTTTTCTCATCTAATTGTTATGTCTAGACTGTCTAGTACTGTGTTGACTAGCAGTGGTGAAAGCAGGCATTGTTACCTTGTTCTGATCTTAGAGGAAAGACCTTGTCTTTCACTACTGAGTATGATATTTGCTGTGGATTTTTTATACATGATTTTATTATGTTGAGGTAGATTATTTTTCATATTCCCAGTTTTTTGAGTGTTTTTTTAAAATCATGAAACGGTGTTAAATTCAGTCAAATGCTTTTTCTGCATCAATTGAGATGATGATGATGATGATGATGTGTGGGGGGGGGAGGTTTCATTTTGTTAATGTGGTAAATTACATTTATTGATCAGGGTAATGCTGACCTCAGAGAATGAGTTTGAAAATGTTTCCTCTGTTAGTTCTTTAAATATCTGCTAGAATTCAACACTGAAGTCATCAGGTTCAGGAGTTTGTTCTTTGTTTTTTGTTTTTGGTCAGGACATTTTTGATTACTGATTCAATCTCCTTACTAGTTGTAAGTCTATTCAAGTTTTCTATTTCTTTATGATTAAGGCTAGGTAGGTTTTGGGTTCTAGAAATTTGTTCATTTCATCAAGGTTATTCAATGCATTGGTGTATAATTGTTCATAGTATTCTCTCATAGTCCTTTTTATTTCTGTAGAATAAGTAGTAATGTTCACACTTTAATTTCTGATTTCAGTAA
>NW_007730178.1:72029-95391 GCF_000696425.1 Galeopterus variegatus
ATTTCAGTAAAGAGTCTTCAATTTTTTTCAGTCAGTCTAGCTAAATGTTTGTCAATTTTCTTGATGTTTTCAAACAACTAACTTTTGGATTCATTGATTGTTCTGTATTGTTTTTCTATTCTATATTTCATTTATCTCTGCTCTAATCTTTATTATTTCCTTTATTCTGCTAGCTTTGGGTTTAGTTTGTTCTTCTTTTTCTAGTTTCTTAAGTTGTAAAGTGAGGTTGTTGATTCGAGGTCTTTCTTGTTTTTTAATGTAGGTATTTATAGCTGTAAAATTTCCCCTTAGCACTGCTTTCTCTGTGTCCCATAAGTTTTAGTATGTTGTGTTTTTATTGTCATTTGTAAGTATTTTCTAATTTCTCTTGTAATTTCTTCTTTGATCTATTGGTCATTTAAGAGTGTGTTGTTTAATTTCCACAAATTTATAAAATTTCCAGTTTTTCTTCTGTTATTAATTTCTAACTTCTTCATTCCATTGTGGTTGAAGAGTTGTATGATATCCATCTTTAAAAATCTGTTGGGGTTTAATTTATGGCCTAGTATAAGGTCGACCTTGGAAGATGTCCTATGTGCACTTGTCTGCTGCTGTTGTTGGGTAGAGTATTCTGTATACATGTATTAGATCTAGTTAGTTTATTGTGTTTCATCCTTTATTTCCGTACTTATCTTCTATCTGATTATTCTATTCATTATTGAAAGAAGGTTACAGGAAGTCTCAAGCTATTATTATAAAAATATCTATTTCTCCCTTTAATTCTACAAGTTTTTGCTTCATATATTTTAATTATCTGTTATTATGTACATAAATGTTTATAATTGTTACATCTTGCTATATTGAAACTTGTATTAATGTATAATGCCCTTCTTTGTCTCTTGTAAACTTTTTTTGTTTAAAGTGTATTTTCTCTGGTATTCATATATATAGACAGCTCTGCTCTCTTTTGGTTACTATTCACATGGAATATCTTTTTCTATCCTTTCACTTTCAGTATATTTGTGTCTTTGGATCTGAAGTGATTTTTTTATAAATAGCATATAGTAGTTGGATCGTGTTTTTTGTTTTTTGTTTTTTTTAAATTCATCCTGCCAGTTTTTGTCTTTTAATTGGAGAGTTTAATTCATTTGCATTTAAAGTAATTTCTGATAAGGATGGACTTCTGTCATTTTGCTTTTTGTTTTCTATATGCCTTATTACTTTTTTTGTCCCTCATCTTCTCCATTACTGTCTTTTGCATTTAGTTGATTTAGTTTAGTTTAGTTTTGACTTAATTTTTTGTAGTGAAATGTTTAAATTTCTCATTTCTTTTTGTGCCTATTCTACAGCTATTTTCTTTGTGATTACCATGGGAATTACATTTAACAACTTAACATTATAACATTCTAATTTGAATTTATACTAGCTTAACTTCAATAACACAAAAACTCTGCTCCTTTACAGCCTTGTTCCATCCGCTTTTAGTTCTTGAGTCACAAATTACATCTTTATGCATGTGTGCCACAAAACATAAATCAATAATTCTTTTAAATGCATTAGTCTCTTAAATTATGTAGAAAATAAAATGTGTAGTTACAAACCATAGTTACAATAATACTAGCTTTTACAGTAATAATTGTTTTTTAAAAATGTATTTGTCTCTTAAATCATGTAGGAAAAAAAAGGGAAGTTACAAACTGTTATTACAATAATACTAGCTTTTATAATTGCCCATGAGGTTTACCTTTATTGAGATCTTTGTTTCTTCATACAGCTTTGAGTTACTCACCCTGCAGGAAATGTCTTGAGCATTTCTTGCAGGGCAGGTCTGGTGATAATAAACTCCCTTAGCTTTTGGTAATCTGGAATGTTTTAATTTGTTCTTCACTTTTCCTGAATAGTTTTGTCGAATATAGGATTT
Organism: Galeopterus variegatus; assembly: GCF_000696425.1. Taxonomy (NCBI): domain Eukaryota; kingdom Metazoa; phylum Chordata; class Mammalia; order Dermoptera; family Cynocephalidae; genus Galeopterus; species Galeopterus variegatus. The sequence continues at coordinate 73,930 of NW_007730178.1, forward strand.
GGCAGGTTTTTTGGGGGGCGGGGGTTGTTTTTTTGTTTTGTTTTGAGTATATCTACCCACTGCCTTCTGACCTCCAAAATTTTTGATGAGAAATCTGCTGATAATCTTACTGAGGATCCTTTATATCAAGTTGCTTCTTTCTTGCTGTTCTCAAGATTCTCTCTTTGTCTTTTCAAAGTTTGATTATAATGTGTCTCATCAGTCTTCTCAAATCTGCCTTTGAATCCTTTCAGTGAAACTTTTATTTAAGTTATTGTACTTTTCAGTTCTAAAATTTATTTTTGGTTTTATAAAGGTTTTTCTATTTCTTTATTGATATTTTATTTTATTCAAACATTGTTGTCTTTGCTTTCTCTGTATCTTCTTTTAGTTCCTTGAGCACCTTTAAGACCATGGTTTTAAACCCCTTGTCTAGTAGATCTGCTCTCAGGTTTTATTTAGGGGCAGTTTCTATTGACTAAATTTTTTCTTTGAGATAGCCATACTTTCCTTTTTTTAAATATTTCTTGTTATTTTAGCTGAAAACTGGACATTTGACTCTAATAATGTGGTACCTCTGGAAATCAGAATCTCCCCCTTATCCAAGATTTGCTGTTTTTTGTTATTTTAATTTTATTTTTTTAACATATTGTTGTAGGCTGTCTCTGTGCCAAAAATCAGTCTGAGTCTGAGGTGGAAGCTTAAGTTCTTCTTGGGTCTTTTCTGAGCCTGTCACTTTCCCTGGGCAGGCAGAGTCACTGTTTAATTCACATATTGTTGTAGGCTGTCTCTGTGCCAAAAATCAGTCTGAGTCTGAGGTGGAAGCTTAAGGTCTTCTTGGGTCTTTTCTGAGCCTGTCACTTTCCCTGGGCAGGCAGAGTCACTGTTTAATTCTCTGCATATATGCAGGTGCTTTTGAATATCCTAGTCCTTAATGTCTGGCTCCCAAAATGGGAAAAGGAGAAAAATGAAGGAGTGGGTGAGAGTGTCAGCCATTTAAACCTACTGGAAGTCACTTCACCCAGAGGAGAAGGGGCTTGCAACAATGGTAGGTGATGCAACAACAGTGGCTGCCTGCTTCTTGGTCTGCACCTCTGTGATCAGAAGCAGCAGTCAGTGATCAGAGAACAGATCTCTGATATTTAGTAGACAGGGTGTCTTTCACCCACACTGACTCTTACAAGCTGAATATCAGCTTCTCCTGGAAACATATATACATCTGCCTGCCATGGAGTGGGGGTTGGGGTGTGGGTCACAGCTAGTGTGCTAATTGCTGAAATTGACTGAAATTAATTACAATTACCTTCTGCTATGGTCTGTATGTTTGCGTTCTCCCCAAATTTATATGTTGAAACCTAATCCCCTATGCAATAGTATTAATAGATGGGTCTTTGAGGAGGTGATAAAGACAAAGTGGAGCCCTTATAATGGAATTAGTGCCCTTAAAATGAAGCTTGAGGGAACGTGTTTGTCTCTTCCACTATGTGAGGATGCAGCAAGAAGGTGCCATCTCTGAGGAAGCAGGTCCTCACAAGACACTACTGTCACCTTGATCTTGGATTCTCAGCTTCCAAAATATGAGAAATATATTTCTGTTGTTTATAAGTTGCTCAGTCTAAAGTATTGTCTTATGGCAGCCCAAATGGACTAAGATATCATCCAAGGCTTTCCTTGGAACTTTTAATTTTTCAGTAGACTTCAGAGTTCCAAAATAGTTTCAGCAGACAGATTCTACTAATGCAATTGTAGTCTAAATGGGAAACAGATCGCTGATATTTCCTACTCTATCTTTCCAGAATCCTCTCAGAAAATTTGATTTTATTTATCATATGTAAGAGTAATTGGACCTGGTCACTTGTTGCCCTTTTGATTTTTAAGGTCTTTTTAAAGAATTAGTTTCCTCTGTGATGATCAGACCCTAGAATCTGAATTTACTTCATCTATTTGTTTATTTTTAGACTATTCCATAGATAACTTGCTTATTTTATTTATTTATTTACTTATTTTTTATTGAAATGCATTGACTGAATATTTGTGGGTTACAGAGTTGAATATCAATACATACATACAATGTGTGATGATCAAATCATCATTAAAAACAATATTTTTTTGTGATGTGGACATTTGATCTGTCTTTTAGCCATTTGAAAACATGCAGCAAATTATTGTGAATTATAGATGCCTCGCTTGACTATACAGCAATAGAACCTCTTTTTCCTATCTAGCTGCTTGCTGCCATTTACCAACCCCTCCCTATCCCATTTCGCACTTCTTTCCCACCTCTAGTAACCATGGTTCCACTCTCTCCTTCTGAAAGTTTAATGATTATTATTTTGTTTGTTTGTTTGTTTATTTATTTAGCTTCCACTTATGAGTAAGAACATGTAGTGATTGTCTGTGCCTGGCTTATTACACTTTATATAATTTTCTCCAGGCTCACCCATGTGCTGTGAGTGGCAGAATTCCATTCTTTTTTATGGCTGAGTAGTATTCCATGGTTTATATATACCACATTTTCCTTATCTAGTTGTCCATCAATGGACATTTAGAGTGGATCCATATCTTGGCTCTTGTGAACAGAGCTGTGATAAACATGGGAGTGCAAGTATCCCTTTGACATGTAGATTTCCATCCCTTTGGCTATATATCCAGTAGTGGGATTGCTGGATCATACGGCAGTTCTATCTGTAGTTGTTGGAGGAAACTCCATACTGTTTTCCATAATGACTGCACTAATTTACAGTCCCACCAAGAGTGCAGGAGGGTTTCCCTTTCTTTGCATTCTAGCCACTGCTGGTTATTTTCTGTCTTTTTGATAATAGTCAGTCTAAGAGAGGCAAGATGATATATCAATGTAGTTTTGATTTGCCTTTCTCTGATGATTAGTGAAGTTGAGCATTTTTTCATTACCTGTTGGCCATTTGTATGTCTTCTTTTGAGCAATATCTCTCCATTTTACAATCAGATTTTTTTCAATTAAGTTCTTTGAATTCCTTGTATATCCTGGATATTAATGCCTTGTCAGATGTATAGTTTGCAAATATTTTTGCCCATTCTGTAGGTTGTCTTTTCACCTTATTATTTCCTTTGCTTTGCAGAAGCTTTTTAGTTTGATATAGAACCGTTTGTTTATTTTTTTCTGGATATTAATGCCTTGTCAGATGTATAGTTTGCAAATATTTTTGCCCATTCTGTAGGTTGTCTTTTCACCCTATTATTTCCTTTGCTTTGCAGAAGCTTTTTAGTTTGATATAGAACCGTTTGTTTATTTTTTCTCTTACTGCCTGTGCTTTTGAAGTCTTATTCATAAAATCTTTGCACAGTCGCAGATCCTGAAGTGTTTCCCCTGTGTTTTCTTCTAGGAGTCTTACAGTTTCAGGTTTTATATTTGAGTCTTCAATCCATTTTGAGTTGATTTCGGTATATGGCAAGAAGTAGGGGTCTAGTTTCATTCTTCCACAAATGGATATCCAGTTTACCCAGCATCATTTATTGAAGAGGCTGTCACTTTCCCAGTAGATGTTCTTGGTGCTTTCATTTGAGATCAGTTGGCTGTAAGTCTGTGGTATGATTTCTGGGTTCTCTATTCTGTTCCACTGTTCTGAGTGTCTATTTTTATGCCAGTATCATGCTGTTTTGGTTAGTATAGCTTTGTAGTATAATTTGAAATCAGGCAGTGTCATGCCTCTGGCTTTATTTATTTATTTATTTATTTACCAAGGATTGCTTTGGCTATTTGGGGCCTTTCATTATTCCATATGAATATTAGGATTGTTTGTTCTATTTCCATTAAGAATGCCATTGGTATTTTGGTGGGATTGGCACTGAATCTGTAGTATACTTTGGGTAGTATGGACGTTTTTGTGACATTAATTCTTCCAATCTATGAACATGGAATGTCTTTCTATTTTTTGTGTGTCCTATTTAATTTCTTTCATTAGCATTTTGTAGTTTTCATTGTAGAGATCTTTTACTTCCTTGGTTTATTTTATTCCTAGTTTTTGTTTGTTTGTTTGTTTGGTAGCTATTGTAGATGGGCTTCCTTTCTTGATTTCTTTTTCTGCTAGTTGGTTGTTGGTATAAGGAGATGCTACTGATTTTTGTATGTCAATTTTGTATCCTGCAGATTTACTGAATTTGTTTATTAGCTCTAAGAGGCTTATGGTAGAGTCTAGATTTTTTATATGTAGGATCATCTCATCTGCAAACAGGGACACTTTGACTTCAAGTTTTCCCACTTATATATCCTTTAGTTCTTTCTCTTGCCTGATTGCTCTGGCTAGAACCTCCATAACTATGTTAAATAGGAGTGGTGAAAGAGGGCACCCTTGTCTTGTTCTTGTTCTTAAAGAAAGACCTTTTAGCTTTTCCCCATTCAATATGATGTTTTAGCTGTTGGCTAGTCACATATGGCTTTTATTGTGTTGAGATAATTTTCCTCTAATCTAATTTGTTGAAAATCTTTATCGTGAAGGGATCTTGAATTTTATCAGATCTTTTTTCTGCATCTGTTGAGATGAACATATTTTTTTGTCTTTCATTTTGTTTATGTGATGTATCACATTTATGATTTGTGTATGTTGAACCATCCTTGCATCCCTAGAATGAATCCTACCTGATCATGATGTATAATCTTTTTGATGTGCTGTTGAATTTTGTTTGCTAGTATTCTGTTGGGAATTTTTGCATCTATGTTCCTCAGGGATATTGGTTTGAAGTGTTCTTTTTTGTGCCTTTGTCTGATTTTTGTATCAGTGTGATGCTGGCCTCATAGAATGAGTTTGGTAGAATGGCTCTGCTTCAATTTTTTGAAATAGTTTAAAAATAATTTTTGTTAGTTCTTCTTTAAAAGTTTGGTAGAATTCAGAAGCCATCTGGTCCTGGGCTTTTCTTTGTTGAGAGACTGTTAATTACTGCTTCAATCATGTTGCTGACTTTGGTTTGTTCAGGTTTTCCATGTCTTCTTGGTTCAGTCTTGGTTGGTTTTATTTGTCTAGAAATTTATCCATTGCCTCCAGATTTTCAAGTTTGTTGGCATATAGTTGTTCATAATAGTTTCCACTGATTCCTTGTATATCTGTGGTATTGGTTGTAATTTCACCTTTCTCATTTCTGATTTTTGTTATTTGGGTCTTCCTCTTCTTTTCTTCTCTATAGCTAATGGCTTGTCAATTTTGTTTATCTTCTCAAAAAACCAGCTTTTTGCCTCATCAATCCTTTGTATTTATTTTTGGCCTCTATTTCATTTAATTTTGTTTTAATCTCTATTATTTCTTTCTGTCTACTAATTTTGGGATTGTGTTGTTCTCATTTTTCTAGTTTCTTAAGGTATAATGTTAGGTTGTTTATTTGAGGTCTTACTATTGTTTTGACATAAACATTTATTGCAACAAACTTCCTGCTTTGTACTGCTTTTGCAATTTCACATAGTTTTTGGTATGATGTGCTTTTATTTTCATTTGTTTCAAGAAAATTTTTGATTTCTTACTTAATTTCTTCTTTGACCCATAGGTCATTCAATAAATTAGGAATATATTTTTAAATTTCCATGTATTTGTATAGTTTCCATAATTTCACTTGTTATTGATTTCTAGTTTTATTCCATTGTGGTCTGAAAAGATACTTGAAATACTCTCAATTTTTAAAAATTTGTTAAGCCTCAATTTCTCAATTTGTGGTCCAACATGTGGTCTCTCCTGGAGAATGTTCCATGTGCTGGTCAGAAGAATATATATTCTGTAGTTGTTAGAATAAATGTTCTGTAGATGTCTGTTAAGTGCAATTGGTCTAAAGTATCATTTAAATCCAGTATTTTTCTGGTGATTTATTGTCTAGATCATCTGTCCAATGCTGACAGAGGGATTTTGAAGTCCCCAACTATTATTCTATTGGGGTCTTACTCTCTCTTTAGATTCAATGATATTTACTTTATAGATCTGTGTGCTCTGATGTTGGGTGCATATATATTTAAGATTGTTATATCCTTTTGCTGAATTGATCCCTTTATCATTATATAATGACCTTCTTTACTGTTTTTATTGTTTTTGTTTTAAAGTCTATTTTATCTGATGTAAGTGTAGTTACTCCTGCTTGTTTATAGTTTCCATTTGCATGGTACATCTTTTCTATCCCTTTACTATTAATCTGTGTGAGTCTTCACAGGTTAAGTGATTTTCTTGCAGATGGCATATAGTTGGGTCTAGTATTTTAATCCATTCACCCAGTCTATATCTTTTAAGAGGTGAATTCAGTATATCTATATTCAGGGTTTTTCTTTGGATTCCAAGTGTAGGGCTCCCTTGAGCATTTCTTGTAGGGTTGGTCTTTGTGGTGGTGAATTTCCACAGTTTTTATTTTTCTGGGAAGTACACTATTTCTCCTTCATTTCTGAAAGTAGTTTTGTTGGATATAGTATTCTTGGCTGGCAGTGTTTTTCTTTTAACACTTTGAATACATCATCCCATCCCATCTGGCCTGTAAGTTTTCTGCTGAGAAATTTGCTGTTAGTCTGAAGGGGATTGCCTTATAGGTGACTTGACACTTTCTTTTGCTGTTTTTGGAATTCTATCTTTGTCTTTGACCTTTGTGAATTTGACTACAGTGTGTCTTGGAGAGGATCTATTTGGGTTAAATCTGTTTGGGGATCTTTGAGCCTCTTGGGTCTGGAAGTTTATATCTCTACCAATACTTGGGAAGTTTTCAGCTATTACTTCATTAAATAGGTTTTTATTTTGTTGAATAAATTCTTCACTTCCAAGAGTTGTACTTGGTTCTTTTTAAAGATAAGTATCTATTTATCAATTTTCTCCTTCAGATCCTGGGTTGTTTTTCTCATTTTGTTGTGTTGTCTGTCCAAATTTTCTTGCATCTCATTGAGTTCTCTTAAGATTATTGTTTGGAATTCCTTTTTAGGTGTTTCATAGGTTTCTTGTTGTTTGGTGTCTGGTACTAGAAAATTACTGTGTTCCTTTGGGGGTGTCTGTTCTTTCATATTTTTAATATACTTATATTGATGTCTGGGCATCTGGTGGAGTAGATGCTTCTTCTAATACTGTGGAGTAGCTTTTGAGTAGAGAGACTCCCTCCTGTGGATGTATTTTATAGTGACAGTTGGGTAGGGTATTTTAGGCTTGGTTCTGGGTAGACACAGTAGTATAGTGTCTGTGTTATTACTTCAACTATATTCAGCATTGGAGTTGTCTGTGTATGACTCCATGGCCTAGGCACTGGGGCTGTTGGTAGTTTCTTGCTGAAGTGAGTGACACTGAGTTGGGTCATTGGGGTCATAGGTGAGGTCTTGAGCTCTTGGTAGAAGTGTTGGGCTACCCTGGAACTCCTTGGCTGAAGTGGTTGACCCTGGCTGGACTTGTTGGCACCCAGGCAAGGATCCCATGACCTTGATAGGTGCACTGGTATGCACTGAAACTCGTCAGATTAAATGAGTGGCCCTGGGAAGGAGTTTTGGGTGTCAAGGTTAGGACCTTGTAATTTCAGGGAGACAACAAGATGCTCAGCAGCTTCTCATGTAGAGTGGGCAACTAAGTAGCATCACTGTTACTTGGGAGCTGGGCCTTGCACCCCAAAAGAAGGCACTGAGGTTCTCTGCAGCTCAAGAGGGTGACACTGAGGTGAGATTCTTGGGGCTGTGGCTTGGAATTTGTGGCCCCAAGAGAGATGAAGTTGTGCTGTACAGTTACACCATTGAAGTGGGTCACTCTGGGTGAGATGGTAGCAAATGCCCCATCCTGTGCAGGTCATGAGTCAGGCAAGTGAAAGAAAAGTTGGGTAGCCGTTGGTGAAGTTGACATGCTTTATTTCAGATGTGAGCTCTGTTGCCAGTGGTTCGAAGCCATTGTCTTATATACCAAAGTACACAACAGTGCCAACAAGCCAAGGGGTACATGGGTGTGCATGCACAGTCACACCACTCTTACTTAACTTGTTTATAACAGATGTGCTGAATCGTAACCAGCTGTATATAAGGCGAGGGGGCCTGACTAGCTCCATTTTCCTCAAACACAGTCTGACAATATGATATAATAATAGCCTCTGATAACTGTATCAGTCAGTTTTGCTGTGTAACATCCTCAGAATTTCAATGATCTGCAATGTAAACATTTCTTTCTTTCTCACCTTACATAAAGGCTAGTGCCAACAAGCCAAGGGGTACGTGGGTGTGCATGCACAGTCACACCGCTCTTACTTAACTTGTTTATAACAGATGTGCTGAATCGTAACCAGCTGTATATAAGGCGAGGCAGTGCCAACAAGCCAAGGGGTACATGGGTGTGCATGCACAGTCACACCACTCTTACTTAACTTGTTTATAACAGATGTGCTGAATCGTAACCAGCTGTATATAAGGCGAGGGGGCCTGACTAGCTCCATTTTCCTCAAACACAGTCTGACAATATGATATAATAATAGCCTCTGATAACTGTATCAGTCAGTTTTGCTGTGTAACATCCTCAGAATTTCAATGATCTGCAATGTAAACATTTCTTTCTTTCTCACCTTACATAAAGGCTGTGATTTGGCTGCAGATCTTCTCTATGCTGAGAGCTACCTGCAGTTCCACTCCATGTGTCTTCTCATTTCTTGACAAAGCCAAAGGGAAGCCCCTATCTGGGACATGCTATTGTCATGACAAAGGGCAAGAGCATAGGATGCTGTGCTGATGGATGTAAATCTTCTACATCTATTGACATATAAAGCCTAACAGTGGGGCAGAGATATGTACTCTACCTACAAGTAGGCACCACAAGGTGGAATTGTATAATCTGCTTACAAAAGAGAGAAAGAATAATTGTGAACAATACCAAGGTGTAGCATATTAATAATTAGCTAGAGCTTAGTTATGTTATACTGGTCTTTGGGGTACTTGGGGTACCAGGGGAAGGAAAGAAGTCACGGGAACCGGTCTGCATATGGGATCCGAACCCTTGGACGGGAGCGCCGCCGCGCCTCCCAAGCGGCGCACCATCCAGTGCACCACCGGGCCGGCCCATCTCATTTCTTGACAAAGCCAAAGGGAAGCCCCTATCTGGGGCATGCTATTGTCATGACAAAGGGCAAGAGCACAGGATGCTGTGCTGATGGATGTAAATCTTCTACATCTATTGACATATAAAGCCTAACAGTGGGGCAGAGATATGTATTCTACCTACAAGTAGGCACCACAAGGCGGAATTGTATAATCTGCTTACAGAAGAGAGAAAGAATAATTGTGAACAATACCAAGGTGTAGCATATTAATAATTAGCTGGAGCTTAGTTATGTTATACTGGTCTTTGGGGTACTTGGGGTACCAGGGGAAGGAAAGAAGTNGAGCTTAGTTATGTTATACTGGTCTTTGGGGTACTTGGGGTACCAGGGGAAGGAAAGAAGTCTTTGAATGCAGCTATGGCAACGGAAAGTCTCTGAAAGTGTCCCATGTCCATCCATTCCTAATTATATCGTATCATTTTACCAGTGAAATTAAAAATGAATTCAATATTTAAAATGCAAATATAATTAGAAATGCAAAGAATATAACAATATTAAAAATGCAAAGGAGTGCAAATATAAATTATGTAATTTATCTTTTTGACATACTTTGTCTACAGAGACTTGTGTTGACATGATTTCATTTTGTTTAGTATGCAGATAAAAAGATAATCCCCAATACCCTGTAAATTGTACCATGGAAAGTTCTTCTAAACTATCATATGGAGGAAAAATAGCTGGGCATCTTACTGACACTATCTACGGGTATTAAAGGGAATGGAAAAAAAATACAGTTTGACCTACCCAGGTCTCTCATCTTGATTGAGTCAGCAATTTACCTTTCAACATATTTTTCTTTGGACTGCTTACTTAACCATTTTAAAGATGACAGGCAGCAGTTTTACTTCAGAATTACACTATCGACAGTCTTCTTCTTAGTAACCATTCTCTGTAACCAACTTCCCACTGCCTGTGATTGAAAAGTTTAAGAGATTAATGTCTGAAAATTGAGGTTTTGAATTGAAAGGAAGACACCTCAATTTTAACTATAGAGCAGGACTTTGGCTTTTTAACATAGTTTTATAGGAATCTTTGTAAGGGACGTTTTCAAGTTTGAGGTTACTTTTACCTTATTTCAGTAAATGAAATGGGAATAGTAAGCTTAAAATGCTGTTAAGGTTAATGTAAATATGAATGCATATTCTGCAACTGTAATTATTTTTCACTGGATGTCTTCTACAACCACAAAAAAATTAATGTTACCATATTATGCCTTTGTTGATTGCTGTGTTTGGGAATTAATAACTAAATGGGATTTTACCATCCTTTGTGGAACACCAAAGTCAAATTCCACCCTCATCTAGAAGCCCTCTCCAATTACTCCAGTCCTCAGTGAACTCTCTAAACTGTGACATTGTTTTTATCCTTCCCACAAACTCTGTTATGTATTCTAGATTGAACGATTCATGGGGCACAGGCAGGCCAACCCTATTTACCCTGTCCCAGCTCCCAGCACAGGCTTGGCAGGTCATTGGCTCTAAATCTCTATTTGTTGAAGGAATGGATTTGCATTATCATCTGATTGCATATGTGAGTGTTCCTGTCTTCATAGGATTGTAAATTCTTTGCTATAAAACGTTCCTCATTCAGCTTTCTCAGCACCCTGCAAAGTGCTGGTGGGACACACACGAGCATTCATGTGATATTTGTTGAAATGATTCTTCAAGTTCAGTTATGTTTGAATATTCTGTGTCATCATCTCTAATAATGTCAAGTTTAATTTTTTAAGATGATACATCTATGAATGTTTGAACCAAGGACTGTATGGCATTTGCATGTATGGTATTCATTTCAATATATTTACATACATTCGCATATGTGGTATTCATTTCAATAAATTATTGAGTGCCTTACATGGTACTTGTACACAGCAGATAAATTGTTGAAATGAACTGAACTATTAATTTTAACCACAGTTTAGTACAGTCCAGCTATGTTGACAAAGTCTCCAGATACTTAAAACTGAAAGGAAATATTGAATAGTAAATGAGAAAAAGAAAGAAATGGGATGATTGATTAGTTTAGTAAATAAAAATAGCAATCAATGTTCAAAGAATATTATATTTAAGTCATGGAATCTTTAAAATTGGAAGAAGTATTTGAAGTCTTTCCAGACATTTAGGGTATTGCTGGAGAGATGTCAAGTTGATTATAGACTCTGATGTCACATGGCCTTGATTTCAGTCCTGACTCCTCCATGTGTGTGGCCATGGTTGATTTATTTAATTTCTCTTTGCCTCCAATTCCTCACCTCTAATGGGCATAATAACACTATGTACCTCTCAGGATTGTTGTGAGGATTACATAAGATAATAAAAGGAAAACACTTAGCACAGTACTAGGCAATGTAACATGGGCAAAACTCAAAAAATGAGGAGTTTCCATCCCCTCCCAGGCTTCCCATTTTCAAATGAGGGCTTCCAAATGTTAGAGAGAAAGGAAAAAAAAATCAGAAATGTGAACAGATTAGAGCATAGGGTTTCTGGGAAAATGAGACCTAATCATTAATGGAATGAAGTTCAAGAATAAATTACTAATGCCATGATTGTTAATATTTTAATATAGGCATTTTAAGTCAGTTTTAACATGTCTTTTTATTTTTAAGCAATCTATGTAAGATCTAAGCAAATGACTTAATTAAAGCTGTAAGGAACAGTAAGGGAAACAAAGATATTTCTACAGAGTTATTTAAAGTTTCCACGAAACATTTTAGGAGTAATCTAGACACACAACATTAATTATACAAGAAGGGATGTATATCAGACACAAATAACACTGCAAGAATCCCTTTGGCTTCAAATTACCAAGAAGGTTCTTTGACACAAGAGTAAGAATTTTACCCCACATATGAAAAGGAAAATTTTGCAATTTTTTTNAACTGGCACAGCCTGTATTGCAGGAACAGTTCTTCAGAAGGCAGCATGGCTGACGTTGCTCATAAAGGATCCCAAGTATGGCCTTTTTCCACCCCATCCACTTCCAGGCCCCAAGGGCTCTTTTAAATCATCCCAAAGAAACTATGTTTTATTTCTGGAAACTTCTGGAGATGAGGAAAAGACACTCATGTCTACTGACATTGTTATATATTGGGCAATGGACTAGATCCTTTATATACTTCATTTTATTTAACCTCTCAACAACCTATTTACTACTACTATTGTTGTTATTATTATTATTATTATTATTATTATTATTGTTATTTTTACCCATATACAATTGAGGGCGCAGAGAAAAAAGAGGTCTAAGGTCTCATCATTTAACCTGAGCCCTGGTCTTGCTAACTCCAAAGCCTGTTTTCTCTGCTTTATCTCATGGTGTCCTGTAGTCAGATGTCTCCCACCTCACCTTGGTTCCCCCATTGAAATATCTGACAATTTTGCTACCAGTATTGTCCCCCTAAATCAGTGGCTCTCATTCAAGGGTCATTTTGCCATCAGAGGACATTTGGCAATGCTGGGAGATACTTTTGGTTGTCACAGTTGGGGGTGGTGCAACTGGCATCTACCCAGCTGAGGCCAGAGGTGCTGCTGAAGACCCCGCAATGCACGGGACAGCCCCCACAACCAAGAATCATCCAACTCAAATCGTCAGTAGTGCCAAGGTTGAGAAGTTCTGTCCTGAATCCTACGTGCTTCTTAATCCCCTCGCCCATCCCTGTATTTCCTTGTTCTAGAAATTTTTGCCTAGCTTCTGACAAATGATTTTTATATCTAGACAATTAGAAAAACTGATTAATGTAATCTTCCCATTATTAAACTTTCATTAATATCTATTTGTAGAGGTGATTAGTTAGACACAGCACAGTGAATTAGATCTTGTTTCTTTCTATTACGAGCTTATAACTTTAGGCAGGCTTCTTTACTAAAGTTCAGAAGAGAAACCAGGAGGAATATAGCCGTGCTAAACTTACATGCATCAATAGAGGAGGCTTTACATTCTCACAGGTTAATGGGAAAGAATAAATGTTTGTCAGGTGAAGAATGAGGGTTACAAGGAGGGCAGTGCTATATCCCTTTGTGGGAGCCCAGGAAAACCACCACCTTCTCCCTGCTCAGTGTAGGACGCTGGATTTCAGAACCTATCAACAGTACGAAGGAATTTGTTCTGGGGACTGTGAAGAACACACACGGATCATACATAATGCCAATATATATACAGATATATACATATTTTTCTTTTACAGCTTGTTTCTGGTTTTACTGATGAATAATCCTGAAAAGGATCTAATCTCTCTCTCGAAAAATTTTGCTCTGCCTGTGTAAACACAGCTACAAGCAAACAGCGATTGAATTATCCTCCAGGCACTTGCAAGTCCCCTTAATTGTTTTAAATTCTTTAAACAAAAGGTTAATATTTATTTGCTAATTTTTTGCAAAACAGCTTTAGTTGGGAAATACTCTTACAATCCTTCTAGAAAATATAGCTCTATAAATTTCTACAAGTTCCAAGGCAAACATAATTTATGGGAAGACAAGCTTCCCGAATCCTGAATTCTTAGATTTCTAGTTCCCCAGGTTTGCCTTTAGTATGAATATGGTCTAAGGCCTTTCCTGATTGCATTATCTCTAAGTAGCCACAAGAGGGGGTGTGAAGAACGCAATCCTCTTTGGAACTGGGATTCCAGAAACCGTGTCCTTTATTGAACAGAGGCAAGCATCTGCAGCTTCCTGTGTCTGGAGCAGGGGAATGAGACCCTTAGAACAATCACTTGTATGCCTTTTTAACATGCTGTCTACACAGAAAAGAGAGAAAGGAAAGGTTCTGAAGGTTCCTCCAGATTTACTGTCCTGGATTTCTGAATGACGCCTGGGGGGGATTCGACAAAATTGGCTCACTCAGCATTGCACTCTATTTGATTTAAGCTGAAATCTCACCATGCCAGAGATGGTCAAGGCTACTGGGGTGACGTGGGTTTTGAGCAGAATTAATCACTCCAAGCTTGAGAGATTTTTCCGCAGTGATTTATTTCTGTCAGAAAGGATCTTCTTGATGATTTAGTTTGCCTTTGGCATTTTCAAAGAAAGAGAAATCATCATCCTCTCTTTTCTTTAAAAATAGTTAGAAAAGGAAATGGTAAGTCAGAGCCCCAGGTCCCCCTCCCCTGCCCCCACTCTGTTTATATGCTACTGTGATAGATGGGTGTCCCATGGGATTAGGAGAGCTCAATGCTTTCAAGGATACCCAGAAAATAGCCATCAGGTAGGGCATTCTGGAGATAGAGGACACTGATCGAGTACAGGGTCCTGGAGGGCAGTGGTCTGAAACTTTGGCAGACATCAAAATCACCCAGAATACTGCCACCCCAAGTTCCTGATTCAGTAGGTCCGAGATGGGGCCTGACAATGTGCATTTTATACCAAGTTGTCAGGTGGTGCTAATGCTGCAGGTTGGGGAGCAAACTTTGAGAATCACTGCTCTGAGGAGTATTCTAGGGTTCCTAAGATTTTTCCATTACTACTGAGTTGGACCTGGGAATCTGCAGCAAACTGGTCACAATAATGACATGCTTGTGTGTGGGACTGGTGCCTGAGATTCTGATCCTGGCTTCTAAGGGACTGAAACTATTCCATATTCAGACTTCCTTGCAGATTCTAATGCCCCATGAAAGCTAGACTTCTGAATTGAACAAAGCCCCCAGACTACTCCTCTTCCCCAGAGTTCTTCAAACCACTACCCTGTGAACAACTTCATGCAGTATTGCTGATAGCTGTGACCTCTATTTTTAACTCTTAATGCATGGCGGATATATGGGCAAATGTATTCTGTACCAGGTGGTTGCAGTTTGCCAGAGTTTATGGATTGACTCCATCAGTGAGTGACCTTGGCAAGTAACTTGACCTCTGTGTACATTCATTTTCTCATCTATAAAATGGAAACTATAGCTGCACCTACCCTACAGGATGGCTGTGTGGGTTGAATGAGTTACATTGTTCTCAGTAAATATCAGCTACTGTTGTTATCCCTCACTTTTACTTCAAGTATCAATTTTCTTATCTGGAAACTTGAACTAAGAAGCTTCTCAATTTCTGGGAGTGTGTCTTCATGTTGTCTTATTGGGATGCTGGAAATATTATGGCATTACCTTTAAAACTTTCACCTGGTTGAAGGATACAGCTTGGCTGCAATGCACAGGCCAGCCATCAGGTTTAAAGGTCAATTATAATTTCTCAATGGTAAAGGTATCCAAACCATAAAGCCAATTGATTTTGAACAATTTGTGGTGCTGCCTCTACTACCCTTGTAACAGATTAGAACATTCTAGAACATATTAGAACAAATTAGAAAGTTCTTTGTGCTTTACATAAGAACAGGAAGGAAACATCTTCCTGGTCAGATAGAAGTTTTCCTGACACACTATTGTGTGACTTGGGGCAAAGTGCTTCATGTGCCTGTATCTGTTCCCTAAAGGATAAAATGGATGTAATCATTACAAGCTGCTTCACAATTACCAATCATGTTTCCCACAAATAATATATGACTATTATTCAGTCACTTGTAAATTTTATTTTATTATTATTTTTTACTTGTAAATTTTAAATATCTTTGATGTGGATTTTCATCTTTATCTTTTAATTTCTTAAAAATTTATTTACTGAAGAACTAATATTTTCACCATGCAAAATTCAAAAGTTGAAAGGGTGAACAAGGAAAAATAAACCTCCCTTCCATACTCGTCACCTGTCTATATAATGTCCATTATTGAGACTTTGTTTTTTAAAATTAAGAGACATTATTTGTTTGAGTAGTTTTAGGTATACAGAACAATTGGGTGGAAAGTACAGGGAGTTCCCTTATACCTGCTTCTTCCACACATGCACAGCCTCCCCGTCTATCAACATCCCACGCCAGAGTGGTGCATTTGTTACAATCAATAATCCGGCACTGACACATCATTATTACCTGAAGTGCACACTTACATTAGAATTCACTCTTGGTGTTGCATGTTCTGTGGGTTTTGACAAACGTACAATGATATGTATTCACCATTACAGTGTCATACAGAATAATTTTCCTTCCTTAAAAATCCTGTGCTGCACCTATTCGTCCTTCCCGCCCACCAAACCTCTGGTCTTTTACTGTCTCCAAAGTTTTGCCCTTTCCATCCCGTCATGTGTTGAAATGACACAGTATGTAGACTTTTCAGATAGCTTCTTCCATTTAGCAACACGCGTTTAAGTTCCCTCCATGTCTTTCACTTTTATTCTTGTTTGTATTCAGCTTTACCTATTTGTATTCACCTATTCAAGGACATCTTGGTTGCTTCCATGTTTTGGCAATTACGAATAAAACTGCCGTAAAATTCATGTGCAGGTTTTAGGGGTGTTAAGTTTTCAGATTAAGACTTTTAAAACAATAGCTTTGTGATATAAGGAAATCTTAACCGCTTGGGGCTAGGACTGTTTTATACCTCTCACCTGCATCCTATATTGAAGTTGGTATCAAGCAGCTAGTATGATCATGAAACGTGTCTTTTTTTTTTTTTATTTTGTAATCTCGGCTGACCCAGTAAAGCAGTGGTTAGGATGCTCTCCCCACCAGGAGGCTGAGGTGAAATTGAAATGTTTCCTATTTGATCACTCTTCTCTTCTGCCTCCATCCAGGCTTCTCTTCTGCCTCTGGCCCTGGGTAAGGCTCTTTGCTATTGACATGACCATCATTCCAGTGTTCCAGTTTGGATCATCTTCAGTCTGGCTTTTTCTGACACACCCAACATATCCACCTGCCACCCCTGTACCTACATCTGTGGCTATGTTGATTGATACCCATCTTTCTATTTCTCTTACTCCACAATAAACTGCCATCTTCCTCCCCAACCTCCAGAATGTCATACAATAATTTGCCTGTAAGAGGTGTTTAGTAAACAGTTATTGCTAGCACAAAGCACTGTTGACATTGTTGCAGTTAAGAACTATTTGACCATTCAGGTTCTGTATCCAGTAGCATGAAAAATGCTGATTTCTAAGAGGCACTGTTATGAAAGTAGCAACAGCTAACATTTCAATATTTAGTATGCAATAGATACAATGCTAAGCATTTTCCCACAGGTTGTCTAACATCCTCATAAAACTCTCCATTTGTTATTATTATTCCCATTTTACATATGAGGAAACTGAACCTTAGAGAAGTTAAATAATTAGCCTGCGGACCTAGGAGAATGGATCATGCACTACAGGAATTGTAGAATTGCATATCAGAGCCCATGGCACACAAACACAAAACAAATTTCAATTTAATTCACCTGTTACTTTGAAGTGAATTATTTATTGAAATATAAGTTCTCATCAATATCAATTTGTGTGTTTTATTTGATTGGTGTCTTTCTTTCCCCAAAGACTGTAAGCTTCAT
The DNA here is from genome assembly GCF_000696425.1 of Galeopterus variegatus. Classification (NCBI taxonomy): domain Eukaryota; kingdom Metazoa; phylum Chordata; class Mammalia; order Dermoptera; family Cynocephalidae; genus Galeopterus; species Galeopterus variegatus. The sequence continues at coordinate 91,301 of NW_007730178.1, forward strand.
GAGGATAGGACATTTTTGCTCCATATATCTCCAGGTCCTCGTGAACTGTTTGAACCATTTTAGGTATTTTAAATCTATGAATGATCTCAACCTTCCTGTGGGTCAACGAGTTCATCTCCTGACATGTCGACCTGCTTGTAAGAAATAAGGTGTTTTGGAAGCTGAGCACGAGCAGTCATCGTGAGGAATGCATCATTATCATTTCCTAGAACGGAGGTGCCCAGCCCTGTCTTTCATTCTTCAGATTAATTTCTGGTATAGATCTGTGATAGAGAAAGAGAAAAAGATGCATGACTGTATGAAAGAGATAACTGGGTCTGGGAAAGCACACTTTCTAAGTGATTTGTGTAATATTCTAAAGTATCTGGAAATCTATTCTTGCAATCCTAACTACATTTATGCATGTTGGTTGCTGGGATAAGATTATTGTGCCTACCCATGAGTTATTAGTTACAACCTAGGAGAGAAGAGTTTATGTCCTCATAGTTAGTGGCTCAATGTACCTCTGAATCCAAAATGGCTATTAGAGAAGGGTGTGTTATCAGAAAGGACAATAGAAACAAAAACTATTATTGTACTCTTTCCAAAATCGCTGTGCTTTCGCTTTTGACTTCCTATTGCTTCGAGTTGTAGATTTTAACTTCTCAGCCTGGCATTAAAGAAATTCTGTTCTATGACCCTAGCCTATATGTTCACCTTTACCTAATAGTCCTCAACAGGGATTCTGGCCTGCTGGAATGGACCCTGCTGCCCCTCTCATATGTCAGGATCATTATAATGTTCACTTTGCTCAGATAGCGTGATATGCTCACTTCTCCACTTATCTGTACTTTCTCTAATTCCTCAAACCCAAGGTTAAATGTCGCTTTCTGCTTTCTTCTGATGACTTCAATATGTACTATGATCTTGATCACAATTTAGTAGTGTGACTAAGGGCTCAGATTCTGATTTAGATTGAAACAAGACTTCATCATTTGCTATGTAGGTGATCTTGAGGGAGTCATCAACTTCTTCAAATCCAGTTTTCTCATCTGTAACATGTAAATGGATAAAGTTACCTTATAAAATTGTTATGAGAGTTAATGAAACTTTGCATGTAAAACACTTGCTTAACGGAGTACTACATAGAAATCAACAGCTATAGACTGCTTTAAATTCTTAATTATTTCAAATGTTAGCTTCTCCAATTAAATTGTGATTTCCTATGTGAGAACAGCAATTGTGACTTTCATTTTAAATAAGCACAACCCTAAGTACATGATAAGTTCTTTTAGACCCCACCTAATTGGAGAACAACATGAAGTTAAAGGAAGATATAACAACTTTGGTATATGGTGCTCTAATCAAGACTGCATGATGTTTGAATTTATTTCAGTGGAAAACACAAGAAGAGGATTTCCATAGTAATGGTGGTGATGGAGCAAGGAGTTTGAGTTCAAATTTTAGACATGTGTGGTTGATGAAAGTTTGAGACCTCCATTAAGAAGCAAGTAGACAGTAGAATTCAAAGATCTGGTGACCATAGGAGACTAGAACAATCGATTTCCAAGTCACCTGTGTCTGGGAGGTAATTGAAGCCATAGACATGTGTGGCATCATCTGGGAGAAGAGTACAGAGTGCAAAGAGGAAGAACTAGAATCAATATCTACAGACTTGCTTATAGGCTGCATAGAAGATGATTAGTTTGCAAAGGAAGTGGAAGAGTAAGTGGAAAGATAAAAGCGAAACAGTGGTCATGCTATGTCCCCAGTGGAAGAGAATATTTCAGAATAGGTGCATGTTTGATGCTGTCAAGTGCTTTTGAGGGTCTAAATAATCTGAGGACTAAAATAAATGTTGTATTTATCTACAGGAGGCCACTGTTGACCTTTGTGGGAGCTACTGGAGAGTTATTTGGAGTGGATCAAGAAAAGAATGGAAATACAGAAATAGAGACATCAGGTGAAGAAAATTAAAAAAAAATGCTAGTTAAAGGAAGAATAGAGAGATAGAGACAGGAGCATAATTTAGAAAGAAATGTGGAATTTATTGATTTTTTTAAGGAAAGAGTTTTGAGAATGTTTAAAAGCCAATGGGAAGGATACAGATCTGTTAAATACAGGATGGATTCCCCTAAATTCACGTGTTGAAGTCATATCCTCCAGTACCTCAAAATGTGACCTTATTTGGAAATAGATTATTGCAAATGTAATTTGTTAAGATGAAGTCACACTGGCTTAGGTTGGGCCCTAATCCAGTAGGACTCGTATTCTTATTAAAAGGTGAAATTCAGATGCAGAGAGACACACACACAGGGAGTATGCATGCGAAGATGAAGGCAGAGATTGGGGTGATGTTCATACAAGCCAAGGAATGCCAAAGATTGGCAGCATGCCACCAGAAGCTAGGGGAGAGGCATGGAACATATTTGTTCTTGCAGCCCTCAGGAAAAAACAATCCTTCGAACACCTTGATTTCAAAGCTCTGGCCTCCAGACTCTGAGACGATAACTTTCTGTTGTTTCAGCCACCCAGTTTATGGTACTTTGTTCTGGTAACCAATACATGATTATAGGAAGAAGATGAACATACAAAGGATACTTGATAGTGTAAATTCCTCAGAAGGTAAGTGAGAATTGGATCCAAGATGGTAAGAAATTTGATAGAATGAGCTATAGTTTGAATGTATCCCGCAAATGTTCATGTGTTGGAAACTTGGTTTCCAATGCAGCAGTGTTGAGAGGTAGGAGCTCTGGGAGATGATTGGGTCATGGGGATTCTACTATCATGAAAAAGTCATTCCATTCATGGATTAATGATTAATGGGTTACTGAGTGAATGGTTTAGTTATCACGAGAGTGGGTCTGTTATAAAAGCCAGTTTAGCTGTCTCTTGTGAGCCACCTCACCATGTGATGGCCTGCACCCCCCCAGCACTCTGCAGAGAATCCCCAACAGCAAGAAAGCCCTCACCAGCTACACCCCTCCACCTTGGACTTCCCAGGCTCCAGAACTATGAAAAATAGATTTCATTCTTTTATAAATTGCCCAGTCTCAGTTATTCAATTATAGCAACAGAAAATGGACTAAGATGTGGGAAGGACTATGTATTTGCTATTGAGAAGGTGAGGAATTCCCATCCAATGACTTCTATTTCCTTTGTAAACTAGGAGGAGGCATATCTGATGAAAGTAAAGGAATAAGAGTGGGAGTTTTGAGGACCTGTATGGATGGGTTGGCCATAGAATTCAAGTTGGTGCTAATCAGCTCTGCTGTGCAACTCTCTAACAATGCTCAACTGCAGGGTAAAGTCACAGAGAAGAGGAGAGAGCTGAGCCACTCAGGGCTGGGGCCGAGCAGGACAGAATAACTGAAATATAGAACATCAAGAAATGTTATTAAAACAATATTCTGGGCCAGCCTGGTGGCGCACTGGAGAGTGCGCTGCTTAGGAGCGCAGCGGCGCTCCCGCCGACATTAAAACAATATTCTGGGCCAGCCCGGTGGCGCACTGGAGAGTGCGCCGCTTAGGAGTGCAGCGGCGCTCCCGCCGAGGGTTCGGATCCCATGTGGAGACCGGTTCCTGCTCACGGGCTGAGCATGGTGCGGGTGCAACACCGAGGGTTGTGATCCCGTTACCGGTCAGTAAAAAATACAAAAAGGAAGAAAAAAAAAAAAAGCAATATTCTAATTCTATGGAATCTGAGCCAACAGAATTCCCTAGTTGGATTTGGGTTTGAAGGATAGGGTTGATGGTTTGGGGGAAAGTAAAGGAGTCCCGATGAGTCTGAAGAATGTGTGTGATGGGAGAAATTGAATGAGCCAGGAGTGGAGAGAAACGATGGGGTGGAAGTGTTGATTACAGGTGATGACAAGTTTTAGGATGTGACTGTTGGAATGGCTGAGCCACGGCAGAGAGGGGGAGAAGGATTAAAAACTGAGAGGCTATGAGCCATGATGTGGGATAAAGTTTTTAAGTTATTCAACAAATGATAAGCGAGTGCTTACTATGTGCCAGGCACTATTCTAAGTCCTGAGAATAAAACTGTGAACAAAATAGGCATAAGTATCTACCTTGCAGGACTCTCAGTAGAAAGATTTAAGCAATAAGAA
>NW_007730178.1:95698-102351 GCF_000696425.1 Galeopterus variegatus
TACTCTTGTGACTTGCTTGTTTCAGAGTTTGAGGACCACAAAGCCCACAAAGTCTTTTCTTTTCATAACCTGCCACCCAAACACATTTTTGATGCTTAACAATTCCCTGCTGTTTACAACTTCAGAGGTGTCCTCCAAATAATTTTCCCGTCTTAACTTCAATAGTATCATTTCTACTTTTCATCTGACTTGGTGGCTAATAAATCAAGAGACAAGAGAGGGAGAGAAAGAAAACTACCTTTTTTGTAGATTCTTTTATTTTTCTATTTTTCAGGGACTATTTACTAAAGGATGGTCTTCAATATGTTCTTTTATATTTTCATTTTTTTTAGAATTGAAATTTGTGGATTTCTTCCACTTCTCTTTTGAAAAGTATTCTACAGTTTTATAGAAAACATTATTGAAAAGTATTGTAATCATTGGCAAATTTCTTGTTATTAAGCTTTTCTAGTCACCTTGATTTCTATTTATAAGCTCTTGAGAGAATATATGTGTTTCTCACAAAATAGGAAGGCACAGTATTTTAAAAATATGAGAACTCTTGAGAAGGTTTGTATTTTTCATGGACTTGAGTTTACAATAGTTTGATCATTTCCCCAAGTCATGGGACCTGTATGAGGGTACTTCAAAAGGTTCATGGAAAAATAGAATTAAAGATAATACAAATCTTTCCATGAACTCTTTGAAATACCCTCGTATATATCAGTAAGGCTATGTTTAGTGTCAGCAAGAGAAAACCTGTGCTCAAACTGGCTTAACAATGAAAAACTTCATTATCCCATGTAATAGGAAGTTGAGGAATAGGGTGGGCTCCAGAGGAAGTACAGAGGGCTCCTGGTCTATGAGGGTACTTCAAAATAGAATTAAAAGATAATGTGAATCTTTCCATGAACTTTTAAAAGTACCCTTGTGTTTGGGTGCATTCCCTTGGTTCTGCCCTGTTCATTCTTAGGCAGTGAGGAAAATGATGGGTACAGCAATTCTAGACACAGCAATCTGGGGAGTGAAGGAAGGGCTGTCTCTTCTTGTGTTTCCTTCTTAGGACCCAGGAACATGTTCCGGAAAGCCCTCAAAGAGATTTTCTTTCACTTTGAATTGACCAGAACTGGGTCACATGCTTATCCCTGGACCAGGCAGGGGGACACTGAAATACCACAATTGACCTAGGCTGTTTATTTGGGGGGCTTTGACCCTGCCTCTTGGCTTTTCCCTTCACTCACTCTCAGTCGGGCTCATCATTTGGGGTGCCACATTAACCACTCAGATACACCAAAACTTATGTGACTTGGTATTATAAGATTGCTATTCATTTCGGGTTCTAATGCCAGATTCGCTAAAAATTCAACTGGCTTCTTGGGCCGGCCCAGTGGCGCACTGCTACAGTGCGCTGCTTGGGAGTGCGGCGGCGCTCCCGCNAAGAATATGCAATATTTCAGATATGTCAGATTGTAACAGTGCATTGGAAAAATTAAAGTAGAGGGGTACTGAATGAATACTGTGTGTGTGTGTGTGTGTGTGTGTGTGTGTGTGTGTGTGTGTGTTACTATTTTAATGAGAGTGGTGAGGTCGGGTACTGAATGAATACTGTGTGTGTGTGTGTGTGTGTGTGTGTGTGTGTGTTACTATTTTAATGAGAGTGGTGAGGTTATATTCTGGACATTCATACTCCCTGATAAAGTGATATTTGAACAGCGATCCAAAGCGGGTGAGAAAGAAGGCTATGTGTCTATCTGGAAGAACATTTCAGAAAAGGAGAAAGGCAAGTGAAAAGGCCCTGAAGGTGTATAATTGCTACATGATCTCATACTAGCTCACTTGATAAAAACGGGTGTTCCTCAAAGTGTTTCCCAACATTTATGTGAGTTTCCTCGTAGAAGGTGGCCTCCTGGGGGTCTTCATAGGGGAAGCCTCACAGGTGTCCTCACGGTAGAAGGTCTCACAGGTGACTATAGCAGAAGACCTCACAGGTGTTCTCACAGTGAGCTCTTATAGTGCAGGTGTCCTCAGAGGCCTCACAGGGGTTCCCTAACATACCTGTTGGTGGCTTTTGCTCCCACCTGGCCATCCTGTTGCCACACTGCTCTCTTGGCTGCTGAATCCCTTGGTGGCTGTGTTCTGTTGGGCACAGCTGGCCTCCCTGTGATGGTATTGATTGCTCTGCTGGCCTCAGGGAGGGGACAATTCCCATCTTAAATGCAGAGCGTCAGTGTCCTGACTCTTGCCATGCCCTGTGCAGCTACAGGACCTGATGGCTGCTGTCCCAGGTGGTGGCCTCCCCATCAACCCCACTTCTCTGCGTGGTTCACATTGCCACCTCAACTCTGGTCAACAGCAAAGACTCCCCATGTCTTTCTGGAGCTTTGGGGCAGGTCACAGCCATTGCTGGAAACAGATGTCCTTCCAGAGGGCGGAGGGAGGTCCTTGGCCAAAGTCTCGTCTAATTTCTAGCTCCAGAAACAACCACTTGGCATATTGACTGTCACCACATTTATCAGGAGAGAACGCTACCACGCCCACCAGGGCATGGTCGTGCCATGACTCTAAAGAAAAAAGTCAAGATAGTCTAACATTGGGACATTTTTTTCTCAAGGCCTAGATTATTTGGTCTTATTCATAGTTACCTTTCTTATCATGGGAAAGAATTAAAACGTGTTTAGCCATTTTTAAAGGGCAAAAATTAATTGCACAGGTAATCAAAGTTTTATTGTATATTCCACATCATAACAGGCCTGGTGCTGCTCTGAAGATGTAGCGGAGAGAGAGCAGTGAGATGCTATGTAAATCAATGTTTATAAATTAATCATTTTATAAAAACTCATCATATAAACTCAGTATTTAAAGGGATCCTATAATGGGTAATTTTGTAAAGTTAGATTGAGAGATTAGATATCTTTTTATTTGCTGAGTGAATCTATTCTTTTAATATTTTAAGTTACAATAAATCACATCTTCATGTTTATTTATACACATGTGAGCACTCATGTGGGTCCATTTGACTAAGTTTAGTGGGAAATTTGCTAAAAGAATAAATTGTAGTTACTACAAATAGTATGAAATAGAGAGAAGGGTTGAATTTTTTTTTTTTTTCATCTTGAGAGAAAAAAGTAGGGGCCTGTTTAATTCATTTCCTAGATGATGGAAATTTTGGAAGACCTTACGTTTTTTGAGAGGTTAAATATTTCAAAAATATTCTAACTGCCATAATCTTTATACCTAAGCTGCGAGTTTTAAATGGCCAGAAAAAATAGACTAGCTCTATTGTCACCAAAATCTAAAATGTACAAGACATAATACCAGGCACTGCACAACTCAAGCCACATTTCCTCACAGACAGGTAGCTAGTGAGTCCTGGGTTCGAGAGTTATCCTGTTACATTCAGCTGTGTAAACAGGGGTCAGGTGCAGGCGTTCTTCTCACAGGGAGTGTATTGATATTTCTGGTCTAGGTCATTCTCTGTTCCCAGAGCCCTCAGTGTTCACTTGCATGAGAAAGTTTTTTAATACCTTCTGTTCATCTTGTGGTCCACATTAATCTCTTCTTACTCTTGTGACTTGCTTGTTTCAGAGTTTGAGGACCACAAAGCCCACAAAGTCTTTTCTTTTCATAACCTGCCACCCAAACACATTTTTGATGCTTAACAATTCCCTGCTGTTTACAACTTCAGAGGTGTCCTCCAAATAATTTTCCCGTCTTAACTTCAATAGTATCATTTCTACTTTTCATCTGACTTGGTGGCTAATAAATCAAGAGACAAGAGAGGGAGAGAAAGAAAACTACCTTTTTTGTAGATTCTTTTATTTTTCTATTTTTCAGGGACTATTTACTAAAGGATGGTCTTCAATATGTTCTTTTATATTTTCATTTTTTTTAGAATTGAAATTTGTGGATTTCTTCCACTTCTCTTTTGAAAAGTATTCTACAGTTTTATAGAAAACATTATTGAAAAGTATTGTAATCATTGGCAAATTTCTTGTTATTAAGCTTTTCTAGTCACCTTGATTTCTATTTATAAGCTCTTGAGAGAATATATGTGTTTCTCACAAAATAGGAAGGCACAGTATTTTAAAAATATGAGAACTCTTGAGAAGGTTTGTATTTTTCATGGACTTGAGTTTACAATAGTTTGATCATTTCCCCAAGTCATGGGACCTGTATGAGGGTACTTCAAAAGGTTCATGGAGGAAAAAAAAAAAAATTCAACTGGCTTCTGCACAGCCTGTGCTAGTGCCGAGCAAAGTTTGAGCTGGAGGAGAGGAGGTGCAGCTTCTTTGGGATATTATCAACTCCCAGGGTTACTTTATCAGGTTCATTTAATACTAGATGCCTGCTGTCCAGAGAGGAGAGTGGTCCAGGGATGACTGTTGCTCTCCCTCTCCTTTAATCAGTGTGAGTCAGGGTAGCTCATAAAGCAGTCTTCCAGATTAGTGACATATAACTCTATCAGGATTTAATTTACTGTGAGGTAATTATTAACAGGAAAGTCTCTCTGCATAGACCAATAAAAATTGAACAGATTATTACTCATGAAACCAGCTTCTCCCCAGTCTTTCACTTCTATTCATCTCTATTTACCTATCTGCCTGTGTCACAAATGTGGCTGTCATCCTTGATTCTTCCCTATCCCTGCAGTTTTAGTTTGTCAGGAAGATCAGACATTTTACTTCCAAATGAAACAGAATTCCTCCACTTCTCCCCAACTGCATGCCACCTACCTGGTGTTAGCTCTGGAGTGGGCTTTTAAATGGGCTGTCCAATGGTCTCCCCTCTTCCCCCATCTCAACCTACGTTACTGCTCAACCTTCTGAATGGGAACTTAGCCAGAGAACGGCCATCTTTGGGGTAACTAAGACCAACTGGAAAATTTCAGTTAGCCATTAAGTTAGGAATCAATAATCATCAATTCCTTGAGGTTAGCAGAGGAATTGAGAAACTGACAGTATGGCTGAAACTACTCAGGGGTGAAATCATTTACCAAAAGGATCCTTCTCAAAAGTTTATTTCTGTTTATCTCCCATTACACTCTCCTATGTTGATTTACTTAGATGTTGTGCACTTAAAACTAAAATTGAAAATAATTTTTTCTTGTTTTTCTTACCTTTCCTAATCAACTGCAAATAAAGGAATTACAAGAGACAGACAAAGCACCCTTAGCTGATTATTAACTCACCTTCTTGCTTCAAGGGAAATTGCATCCACTTTAGGTAGAGGTAGAGTCAGGTATTTTTATGTTCCAGTGATGCTTGACTGAGGTTATTGTCTTTGAGCTCTCCCTAGGAGATAAGGACCCTGGCCCTGAGATAACATCAAGGATTTGAAGCTGACCAGCCCACCAACTGTAGACTCCATGAAGCCAAAGCACCCAGTCCATCATGGGACCCTGGCATCTGACTCAGACCCTCTGCTGATCCCGTGACCAGCCTCCCCCTCTACTGATCCCGTGACCAGCCTCCCCGTTGGCCTGCAGGACAAAACCCTTACCTCACATTCTTCCCTTTTATAACCACCAGAACAAGCCTCAGAAGGCAGGGTGATTCTAGCCTGGTCATCCCCCAGATGCTGGCTATCTGAAGAAACCTTCCAATCCTTGTACCAATTTTTGAACTTTTGGGTCATTTGTTTAGTGTGGAAGAGCAGCTGAGCCTATTTATGGTAAAAATTTCTGGCTCATTCTAACACAGTGTCCAGTGGAAACTTAAGAAAATTTAAATTGCATATCACTTAAAGTTCTTTATTGATTTCCCATCGCATTAAGAATAACATCACATACATCCATAATCTTGGCCATGGCTTATACTGCACATGATGTTGCCTCTGCTTGACTCTGTGATCTCATTGTATATCCTGCCTTTGCTTTAGACTTACTGGGCTACTTTCTCTTACTTGAACACAGTAAAATTGTTCCCATCATAGGACCTTCACACATACTGTTTGCTGTGGATCAAATGTTCCCCCCAAACTCATTGAAGCTTGATCCCCATTGTGACAGTGTTAGTAGGGTGGAAATCAGACTATGGCAATGTTGAAAGGTGGGGCTTTTAAGAGGTGATTGGATTGTGAGGACTGTGCTTTCATGAATGGATTAATCTAATTCATGGAATAATGGGTTAATCATTTAATGGGTTATGAAGTAGTGGCTCTAGTGACTTTATAAGGAGAGCAAGTGAGCACACTGGAGAGCTTTTGCCATTCTCACCACGTGATACCCTGCATTGCCACAGGACTCTGTATAGAGCCTCTATCAAGGACAGGGTCCCCACCAGATGAGCTCCTGGACTTGGACTTCTCAGCCTTTAAAACTGTAAGAAATAAACCTCTTTTCTTTATACATTATCCAGTTTCAGGTATTCTGTTATCAGCAACAGAAAATGGACTAATACACTGTCCCCTCTGCTCTGGGCACCTTTCCCCTTGTTCTCTGATGGCAGGCTCCTGAGCTGGTCTCAGCTCAGTCATCACCCTCTCGTGGTGGCTTTCCCTCCTCACCCCATCTACACAGACTTCCTTCCCTGGGGAGAGGTGGTGTAATTTTATTTTATTTTTTTATTATTATTATTTTTCCCTTTTGTCTTTTTTACTGACCAGTAACGGGATTGCAACCCTCGGTGTTGTGCCCGCACCATGCTCAGCCAGTGAGCAGGAACCGGTCTCCACAT
>NW_007730178.1:102925-103721 GCF_000696425.1 Galeopterus variegatus
GTGCACTCTCCAGTGCGCCACCGGTCCGGCCCGAGGTGGTGTAATTTTAACTTGCTCCTTGCCCTCACAAGCCTTTTCTCAGTTTGTAGTTATGTGCTTCTTTCTTTGTTTCCCTACTTACTATCTGTCTCCCTCACCAGACCTGATGCTCCATGAGGGCAGAGTCTACAATGGTTCCATCCACCATTGTGCTCCATTCCTCAGAACAGGGCCTGCCTCCAGTGGGCACCCTATGTATAGAATAAAAGTACAATGAGTAAATCCCTGTGTGATCGTGGTTCTCTTGAGTATGGGTAATGTCTCTGCATTGCTAGCACCTAGCAGAGGGTTCATCACATACTGTGTCCTTAGTATGTGTTTATTGTCCAATGAATGGGTACCTCTTGTTAGAAGAATAAAAATTAGCATTTGACTGCAGGGTCAGGAAATGCAAAAATGGATTTCTTACTATTTGGAGAACTTCAACTGTATCATTAGTAAACATTTAGCAGGGTGTGTGATATTTTCAGGTAAGTTTAGTACCATTTTTGCAAAATAGTGCATCACTATTTCTTTAATGGGGAAAGATAACACTTGAAGAGTCAGAAAGCTGGAAAAAAAATATTTACAAATGAGCAGAGTGGGAGAATCACTTCATCCAAATCTAACGAGATCATGTGAAACAACCTCATAGACTTATGAAAGGTTGAAACCTCTTTGGTGACATACAATAAAAAGTAGGCCTTGTATGTGTTTGCGTCCCATTTTGGACTACCCCATGACTAGGTGAACCATTTTAGACATACTGATTATAGTG
>NW_007730178.1:104729-106691 GCF_000696425.1 Galeopterus variegatus
GCATCACTATTTCTTTAATGGGGAAAGATAACACTTGAAGAGTCAGAAAGCTGGAAAAAAATATTTACAAATGAGCAGAGTGGGAGAATCACTTCATCCAAATCTAACGAGATCATGTGAAACAACCTCATAGACTTATGGAAGGTTGAAACCTCTTTGGTGACATACAATAAAAAGTAGGCCTTGTATGTGTTAGCGTCCCATTTTGGACTACCCCATGACTAGGTGAACCATTTTAGACATACTGATTATAGTGCTAAACACTATGTGAGTATAGTATGTTCTATATGCCAAACATGGTTCTAGTGTTTTCACTCATTTAAGACTTCCACAACCTTATCAGATAGATTCGATTATTGTGCCTGTTTTACTGAAGCATGGAGAGGTTAAGTGACTTGCCAAAGATCACACAGCTAGCAAAATGGCCGAGCTGTGTTCCAAACACAGGCCTGTAATTTTCAAAGAGCAAAAGACTTCCTTGGAATTACCACAGCCAAGAATCTGAAGATGAATGTAAATTAGAGCTGTAAATGTTAATGATCGTTGTCTTTCATTCTGATTACGGTTCACTGGGTCTCACAGAAAGTAGCTCTGTCACCAATTTCTTTTTCATTTATACCTTTACACAGGCACAATGTAATACATAAACATACAAATGCACAAAATATAAAATTAAGTGATGATTTGTGTTTTAAAGAACTTAATGCTTAGTTCTTTGAAATAACATCCTAGTGGTACTATTTGATAGCCAGTCACTAATTCATTAGTAGAGTAGAGAGAGATAAAGAGACAAACACCTGGGCCTGCTCTGCTCTGTGATCTTTACCTTCTCCGGGTCTCAAATCCTTCAGCAAACTAAGGACACTGGGTTAGATGCCATCTAAGTCTAACCAACTCTAGCCTCGTGTATTTTTATACAAAGCTACCAATATGTTAACAGGAAAATAAAAATGGCATAATTATCCCTTTAATTTAAACATAAGTTTTCAGGAAACCACCTCACCCAGCAGTTCTACCCTCCATAATGCTCTACTTCCAACTAGACGATTGGTCCTAATCTTAGCTCCCTCTCACCCCATTCTTTACACTGCTAGCAGAGAGATTTTCCCCAAACAAAGTTCTTGGCTTAGTCATTCCCTGCCCAGTACCCTCCAACAGCCACCCTTTCATCAACACAGTATGCCCATGGTGGGACTCGTTTCTGTTCTGTCTTGAACCCTGTGCTCTTCTGCACCAAACTATGTGCAGTTCTTTGAACACTGCAAACTATTTCATATCTTTTTGCATTTGCTCTGGTTGTTTGTTCTGTCTGGAATGCCACCTCTCTCTGTCCCTTGTTTGTGCGATGGACACTTTTAAGACTCAGAAAAATGTTATCTCTTCTATGAGTCTTTCCTTTCTGGACCTCCCTCCACATGGCAGGTTCCCTTTCNTGTTACCTCCATTTTTGTATCTCCAGCATTTAGCACAGTACCCAACATATGGGAGCAGCTCAGTAAATATGGACAGATGAATAAAAACATGAGTGCAATTTGAATGGGTGAAAAAGTATCAACTCTCTAAAAAGTGCTTCTTGCTTTTGAATTCTAAAGTTCTTGGCTGAAGGCATTCAGAGATGGGGATGAAAGAGAAAAACTGTGTGTGAAGGGTGGAAGAATTTTGTAGGGAGGTCTCTCATTCTATTGTCCATATTGTTTTCAGCTGCTTCTGATAATATTATCTCTCCTGGCTCTTGTAAATACAATTTTTAGAATTTTCTGGCACTTGGTATGTTATCAACGCTCCAATATGTCTTTTGAAAATACTCCTAATTTTATTTGGACAGAAAACCAGAAAGGCTGGATGAGCGCTGCAGTGGGAATTAATTTAGAGCACAGTGGCTCAGAATATAGTAATTATTTTAGGCTGCCTTTTCAAATTCAAAGAACCCAGACACATATGATTTTGCAATATTGCAGCAAA
>NW_007730178.1:106720-142546 GCF_000696425.1 Galeopterus variegatus
CATTTGTTATCATGCTGATGAGTGTCCCACACAAACTGTCCAGGAGCCTGGCTCCTGCTGGACATCTGGCCCTCTTCATAATCTCTGAAGCAGTCCTTTCCTAGTTGCTCCAATGCCCCATATATTCTCCCACCTTTGAGCCTTCAAATAGGTTTTTTCTGTGCTTGAAACCCTCTTATCATAGAATTTGACTCATCTTTCAAGACTTGTTTTAAGTGTAAGTTTTTCAGGGAGTTTCTCTGATCCCATGACCAGATCAGCTCCTCAGGCTGTAGTGGTGCTGCACAGGCCTCATTGCAATCTTAAATAGTTAGTAATACATGCAGTTGATTAACATCTGGTTTTCTTGCTGGAATATAAAGTATATGAAGAGATGATCCGTGTGTCTCTTTACCATGTACCTCCGGAGTCTAGCACTGTGCTGGTACCCAGTGATTTTCAATAAACAGTTGCTGAATGAATAAGTGAACTAATAATGGCAGAAAACAGCTCTTTGATTATTCTGGACAAAGGTCTTGATGCTTGGAGAATGTTTTACATTCATTTGTTATCATGCTGATGAGTGTCCCACACAAACTGTCCAGGAGCCTGGCTCCTGCTGGACATCTGGCCCTCTTCACAGTCTCTGAAGCAGTCCTTTCCTAGTTGCTCCAATGCCCCATATATTCTCCTACCTTTGAGCCTTCAAATAGGTTTTTTCTGTGCTTGAAACCCTCTTATCATGGAATTTGACTCATCTTTCAAGACTTGTTTTAAGTGTAAGTTTTTCAGGGAGTTTCTCTGATCCCATGACCAGATCAACTCCTCAGGCTGTAGTGGTGCTGCACAGGCCTCATTGCAATCTTAAATAGTTAGTACTACATGCAGTTGATTAACATCTGGTTTTCTTGCTGGAATATAAAGTATATGAAGAGATGATCCACGTGTCTCTTTACCATGTACCTCCAGAGTCTAGCACTGTGCTGGTACACAGTGATTTTCAATAGACAGTTGCTGAATGAATAAGTGAACTAATAATGGCAGAACTGCTAGAATGGATTCCTTCCTCTTTGCCACCTCACAGTGTATGTCCTGCCCTTCCTTTTTCATACGGGAATGCTTGGTGGCATAATGATACCCAGAGACTCTCAGCCATTTATTTTCCTAAAGGGAGTTGTTATACATTTGAGCTCCTATGGTGCATAAGACCCTGTGGCTCCTGCGGAAACTCTGCTCTGCTTCTCAGTCTTTCTCATGTGGAAGGAACGGAGAGGGTAGCTGATTAGTCTTCTTCAGCGAACCCAATCTTAGAGTTCCTAAAGGGAGTTGTTATACATTTGAGCTCCTATGGTGCATAAGACCCTGTGGCTCCTGCAGAAACTCTGCTCTGCTTCTCAGTCTTTCTCATGTGGGAGGAATGGAGAGGGTAGCTGATTAGTCTTCTTCAGCGAACCCAATCTTAGAGGAATAGGAAAGATCAGCTTTTGGTATAATAATAGCAATCTCTTTCCCTGCAGAGATAGAATCAAGTTGCTCATTAATGGTTAAAGCAGGCCTTTTAATATAGCCAATCTAGCTAAGGCAGTGAGAATCAGGAGCAGAGACCAAAACATGTAACAATTCATTTTAGAAAAATGTCCTACAAACTGATTTCACAGTTGGAACTTAAAAGGCCTCAGATACAATCATGTTCGGTAGAGGCCTTGAAATTGACTCTGGCACTAAAGAGATCCTAAGCAATATTACCCAGGGAGGAAGAGGGATGGAGCATCCATCACCTTGTCATGTTCTGCCCTGTTCTCAAATTACAAAGTCGGATGCGGTCCAGGGTTGAGGGATGGTGCTCTTATCCTGCTTGCGTCTACCCTTTATGGGTTACCGGGGTCAGCTGGGCAGTGTGCTCCTCCAGCTTGTTTTCGGAGCACCCCATCTCTCTTGATTACGTTGGCATCCCTTCCTCCTGGACGGAGAGACTGCCTGTGAGATCTCTTCCTGTGTGTTGTCTCATTTCTCCATAGCAAGGTGGCTGTAAATATCAGGCTGCCCTAAAATCCCACCAAGCCCACTAGCAGAACAGAGCATCTCTTTACTCCACAGAGATATATAAACTCAGTATAACATAAGTTATGCTGAGGTCTTGTCTGCTGACATGACTTTTGGAAACCATATTCTAATGAATATCCAGTGATACTGTTTCTATGAATCTTATCAAAATATGAACTGTACCTATTCTTATAACCCATATTTTTGTATTCCCCAAGGATTCTGAGTGCCCATATTCTTTAGGTAGGTTTTTATTCTGCCTTTGCAAACTAAGTCCTTTTGTTTTATCTATACCAACAGCATCAGTTTTACTTTGGAAACTGCAAATTCTTGGGCCTCATCCCAGACCTAATGAATCATAGACTCTGGGAGAGAGGCCCTGCAATCTGTGTTTTAACAGATTATATAGGCAAGCTTGGCTGAAGTTTACCTTCGCATTGACTGAGAACAAAAAATGGGCTTATTTATCACATTAATAGTTCAAAAAGATGATGACGTAATGGCTTAAACTTCCCAGAAAGAAAATGGAATAACATAGTTTAAAGAAGCATTACTTATATGTGAATAATAAATGGACTAACAATATATGGTTTATTAAGTGGGTCAGTATTTTAAAAAACTTAGAATAGTACCTGACATATAATAAATGCTGTAGAAATGTTAGCTAGTATTAAAATTATTGTTTTTTTGGTTTCACAGGATATTCATTAATTAAATATAATCCCCCATCTTTTCCCAGAGTATTTAAAGGGCCTTACAAAGAAACAAACTAAACAGCAGAGAATATATGTGACGGTGAAAAATCATCACTTTAAAAAAAATTTAAAAAAATGAAGTTTAAATGCATGCCATAGAAATATCCATAACCAAGTCATCTCGTTTTAATTATTTTATCTACTTTGTATTACTGCACATACCTAAGGTAATCAAGACTAGGTAGCTGTTCTGGACACTTCTCAGCCTTGCCCAGGAAACCCTCCCTTGCAGTCCTCTACTCTTTCTTTCCAGGGCTCCAGGCTGCAGGTTGACACCTATGATGACTTTGCAAGATGTCAGAGCCCACGACCATCTGGGCCCCTAAAGGCATGAAGCTGATCTTCTTCCCACCCATCCCCTACATGCTGCTGATGGGATATTACTAGAATAAAGCAGACTTTTCTTTTCTTGAGCCAGAGGATATGAGTTCCCTGAAATAAAATATGACACAATTGAATTCTGCACATATTTAACTCTTATGTAGCATAAGTTTTAATATAAAGTTTAGTATGCCAGTGGTCTGCTTTAAAGTTTCACCCATACACAGTTCTGTGGCAAGGGTCCAAGACAGGTACAGAGAGACATAGGTATATGAAAAATGTCATCACTTTCCAGAGCATCCCAAATATCCAAATGATATCCTTAGATAAGGTGTGAAAACATCTACTTCCTCTCCATCAGAATAAAAAACTGTGTTACAATTGGTGTGGTGGTTAAACGAATGGATTCTATCTCCAAATAGAGATGCATTTAAATTCCACCACTTACCAGCTGTATAACCTTGTGGAAGCCACTGAGCATTTCCAAGGATTAGCTTCTTTATTAGTAAACAGGGACAGAGTTGTGCAGATTAAATGAGATGAATGTGTTGGAAAGTGCTACATCAATGCTTAGCACCTAGTCAGTGCTATTTTGTTATTTTGTGTAGTTCAGGAACTATGAGCAGGATAGATTAATACCTTGTTTTAGAGACTCTCACTGAGTTGGAGAGGCTGCACCTCACACCAGAATCATATTGCAAGATGGAGGTCATGTGCCAGTCATGAAGGGAATGAATCTGCAGGAGAAATGAGAAAAAGAGGATGGGAAACCTTGTCTTTCCATATGCAGACACTTGCATAACATTTCCTTCTTGAGTTCTTGAATCCCGATGAGAGAACTGAGTGTATGTTTGGGAAGAAGACTCATGAATTAATATTTTTCCCAGTGGAGAAGCTCACAGAAACTTTGAAGTGTTTATTAAAGAGTTGATAATGAGGAGAAAACTTTTTGAAAATCATATTAAAAGTACCTCCCAAACTGCTTCAATAATTTAACCTTGGAATCACAAGACTCTACTGGAATAGAAAGAAAGCATTTTTCTCTCCCCCCACCGTCCCTAGTGCATCGCGTGCATGCTGATAGCTCCGATGTCCTCCTTCTAGGAGTAGGTGGTGGAATAATACTCTTTTTATGACCAATCAAATAATTACTGAAGTTGAAATTTGTACTCTCGATATCAAATATTTCATAATGACATCAATTTAAAGCTAATGCTGCTCTTATCTTTTGACAAAAATAAGGTTTAATATGTTTTTCTCCTAGAAGGGGTGAAATAAGGAAAGACTTTATTATACAAGATAATTAAAATTCTTCCTGAGGTTAAAAGTGATTTAAAAAGAATCACAACATGAGATAATTAGGCCTTATTAGACACTTTATCTGCTTCACTGAAGTCACTTTTTCAGGATGATAAAATGTGCCTTTGTCTTTTTTTTTTTTAGAAAGCTGGATACCAAATTTGGGGGAAAAAATGATCTTTCCTCCTCCTCTTAAACTCAGCACATGACTGTGTGAATGGATTTGTGGAAATAATTTAATGACAGGGTTACAGTTTCCAAAAGCTAGACCTTTATAGAATGTGATGGCTTTCAGGTACTTATTCATTTTTCTAGTGAAATAACATTTTATCCTCTATTTTTAGTTGGTTAACAGAAAATGATATGAATTTGTGTTTTCTGATTTTTTTTTCCCCCTGACAGGCAGAATAATAACAGTCTAGTTTTGGGATATTTAACAAAATCCTTTTGTTACTTGACAGACCCGTTTATGCTTCTTGTGCCATAACAGGTATGGCAAAGAATGTCAGTGTTTGTGTTTTTAGTGTCTAATGAACATATAATAACTGTATGGTAGTGGATGGTATTTTTTAGTGAAAAGCGGTTCAGGCATTTAAAGCACCTGATGTCTATGTAAGAGAAAGCAGGTACCCTAGGAGCATGGGAGTTTCGCCAGCGTTCTAAACTGTATCCCTACGTGAGGTCTAATATTGCTTTTCTATCCTGCTTTTAGGCCCAGTGACGGTGATGCTGTGACTGCCACCCTCTGCTAATGGCTCTTTGGGCTTCCAATGTGCTTTTAACAATGTTCAATGTGACTAACAATAAGTGAATCAAGTAGTACTTGTTTGTGCTCATAAATTTGTATCCAACTTATTTTTATCTATTGATCACTGGAAGAAAAGAAATTGTTATATGTTGTCTTCAAGAATACATTTCAGTTTTATTGACAATGACTTGCTATCTAGGTTTTACCAAATCGTTCTTTCCTTCGGAGTGACCCTTTCCTTCTAGGAAAGGCTTACGTATAAATCAGTGTGTCAAGGGCAAAGTAAATTACAGAGATCTCTTTGAAAGCTAGGAATATAAAATTGTTAAGTAAATGTCTATTTTAAGGTGAAATATCTAGAAGAGAAGTCTTATGGTTTGATGGAAAAATAGCTTCTGTTATACTTCTGAGGGATCTATTGTAAATGATATAAAGGAAATTGTTGCTTTAAAGAGAAACTCAAACAGTAAAATAGGAATGGAGTGAAGCCAAAATTTTGAGCATAGAGACTGTTATATCAAGGATATCCAATAAATAAGGTTTTAAATGTTCTTATATAAGCATATTGCTGCTTTTCAGGCTACGAGTGCATATATCTTTCCTCTCTGTCAAGCTGGTAGGTCTTATTAGGAAGAGAATGACACCTTCGGGGTCCTGGTGATGGTTAAGAGTTAGTAAAAAAGTGCATAAAACATGAATGTACAGCTTAACAAATTATTACAAAGCAAATGTGCATATAATCACTACACAGGTAAAGAAGTAGAACATGGCCAGCACAGTTGATTTTCGTGTATCGATTTTGAATCACATAAACTTGCTGCATCTTTATTAACCTTAATAATTAGTGGAATGATTTGAACTTTTCTGTACACACCTACGTCATGCATGAATAATGACAGTTTGGTTTCTTTCTAACCCTTTTACCCTTTATTCCGTTTTTGCCTTCCTGCACTGGCTGGGACCTCCAGCATAATGTTGGGTAGAATGACGGCATCCTCATCCATCCCAGTCTCAGAAAGAAATGTTTAAAGTTTCACCACTAAATGTAATGCTTGATTTTCTTGGTCATTTGCTAACATTTATATCGACAAGATGTTGAATTTCACCAGATGTCTTTTCTGCCTCTGTGCAGATCATCATAATGTAATACTCAGTAAATGCACTGAACTACATTGATTGATTTTCTGTGAAAAAGCAGCTTCGAATTCCTGGGGCAAACCAAAGTTGGTTGTATTGTATTATTTCTATGTATAGCTAGATGTAATTTGCTAATATTTTATTTAGAATATTTGAATCTCTGCTCATAAGTGAGATTAACCTGCCATTTTTCTTTCTTGTCACATTTTGGACTAAGATTATTTTGACCTCATTCAATTATGTGAGAATTATATCTTCTTTTTCTGATCTCTGGAAGATTTCTTATAATATTGGAATTATTTCTTTCCTAAATATTTAGAACAACTCACTGGTGAAGCCATCTAGGCCTGCAGTTTTCTTTATGGGAATGTTTTAAATTCTATTTATTTTTATGTCAGCTTTCTAAGTTATATTTTTCTAATAATTAGTCAAAATCATTGAAACTTTCAAATATTTGTCACAATGTTGTTTGCCTTTTCCTCCTATTATTATTTTTAATTTCTGCAGCAACTGCAGCATTGTCTCCTTCTTCCCTCCTGCTATTATTTTTGCTTTCCCCCTTTTTTACCTTGATTAGTCTCTCAAATTGTTTATAAACTGGGCATTTGTTTTTCTTCTCATTTGCATATTTGTTTTCTGTTACAATAATTTATGGTGTGTCTTTATTATTTTCTTCTTTTTTCTTCATTGAATTTAGCTTACTCTTCTTTTTCTAACTTACCGATCCAGATGCTTAACTCATTAAATTTTAGCTTTTCATCTTTTCTAATATATACACTTAAGCATACGAGGATACTTCAAAAAGTTTGTGGAAAATAGAATTAAAAGATAAAACAAATCTTTCCATGAACTTTTTGAAGTACCCTCACATTTTCTTCTAAATTCTATTTTTTCTGAGTTCCATGAGTTTGGATATTTACTAGTTTTATTACCCATCAGTTCAAAGATTTTCTAACTATCTTTATGATTTCTTCTTTGATTCATTGGTTAGTTAGATGTATACTTCTCATATTAAAACATTTTGGGAGAATTTTAGAGTGATCTTGTGTGTAGCAATTTTTAGCATAATCCCATTGTGATCAGAAAATATACTCTTAGATTTCAATTCTTTTAAATTTGTTGAGACATTCTTTATGGTCTAGTATATTGTTATTTCTAAGACTGTTTCATGTGTTTTTGAAAAGAACATGTATACTGCTATTACTGAGTTTGGTTGTTCTCTAAGCCCAAGGGTTCAGGTATGTTAATAATGTTGCTGTGCATTTCTGTTCAGGTACATTAATCATGTTTCTGTGTAATTTTCTGTGCATTTCTGTCATTTTTGTTTTGTTTTACAATTGTGTTATTAGGTGAGTAGAATTTAGAATTGTTATTTCTTCCTGGTGAATTGGACATTTTATCATTATGAAGTAGTTTCTTTATTAGTGCCCTTTTCTCTTAAGTTTTATTTTGTGTGGTATTTATATGATACACCAGCTTTCTAGTGGTTAATGTACAATAATTTGTAGAACTAATTTGAAGACTGGGATGATGTTATCTTCCTACTTGGGTGATTTTTATTTGTTTGCCAGGTTCCTGGGTGTGCTGGTCTTTCAAGATAAACTTAATCCAAATTTAAGGAATGGAATATCATGGTTATCCAGGTCAAAGAAGACATGCTAATAACTCTTCCAATGCTGGTCTTAATCTGGTTGACATTTACTATTTGGATGCAGCCTTTAAGAGCCTTGGTTCAAGTGGGTTGGAGGTTATTTACCAAGATTTCCATCCTTGACTTCCCATCATTTCCAAGATCTTGACTGTTGTCTTTCAGCCCCAAAAGTCCAACAAAAGTTCATCTCAGTCCCTTACCCTCCTCTTTTTAATCAGCAAAAGCAGCCTTGCATGCTTTTCTCACGTTGCTATGTTCTTAGTAGTCTGGGTCACTACTTCCTAATTGCTTCATATCTTGTTAGCTTTTGGATGCTTTTTCCATTGTGTTCAGTTTTTCAATATCCTTAGAGAAAGGGGTGGCCCGAGTTATCCAGTCCACCATTATTGAAAGCAGACCCCCCTTATTTGTCCATTTTTGATATAAACAATATCTTATTTGCCTTCTTAACTGGAACTTTAATAAGTAGTGATTTGCTTATAAACAGGCTACAAGTAACTATTTTCCAATTTTACCAAACAGTTTTTACATTTATATTAATTAAACCATATAAAAAAGATGAAGTAAAGACAATAGACTAACATAAGAAACTGGTAAATCTTCTCTAGCTGTAGAGTCTTGGTCACTGGCATGGTTTTGCCACCCTAATTTATTGTTTTGTTTTTTTATCCAATTTGTTCCCTTTCTGTCGTTTTTTGTCATCTTCATACTCTTGTTGCAAAGGTCTTACAGACTCAGTTGACTCATCTTATTCTCGCTCATCCTCACTGTACATGCTCAGTTCATACTGACCAAGGCTGAAGGAACATCCACACCACCTATATGTAGGGTCTGTAAGCAGCTCCCTTCCAGGTTCTCTTGTTTCTAGTGTGCCTGGTCTCTATATAGGGATAGATCTTTCCCTTTAATTGTTGTTTGCTGCTCAGGGTCATGTAACAAGTGGACTGAGTTCTTGGATCCATGACATCACTTCTGCTTGGAACCTTCTATTGCTTTGCCCCACCTCAGAGGCTGAATTTCTAGAGCCACTGGATCTTTTTTGCACCAAGCTGATATGTAGTATACCTTGTTGGACCCTGTGATTTGGATTGTTGTGTACCTGCTCCTCCCTCACTAAGACTGTCTTGATTTGGTTTATTTCCCACTATCCTAGGCCATTAAGGGCCCAGGAAAACAACCCGAATGTTACTTTTGCAGACTTAGATTACTACAGTTTTGTTGCTGCTGGCATTTTTGCACTCTTATCTTTCTCTTTTCTTTTTCTTTTTGTCATTTCTCTCTTGCAACTTTTCTGTTTCCTATGGTTATATTCCTTACCTTGCATGGCATTGTCTATTGGATGTTTTCCCTAACATTCATTAATTGCAATTTAAGCAATTTTTATATTATTTCTGTTCTTTGCTTGTTTCTGTTTTACGTAGGTCTCCCTGCATGTGCTTTGGCCACATGTTCCTTGAGAACAGGTGACTTGGACTGCTAAGGTATTCCACACCGACAACCTGATTACTTGGGCCACTGACTTCCCTGTCTTGTAGTTATCACCATGACTTTTTTAGGAGGAAATTGGCCAATGAGGACTTTCCTTTATGGAAACAAACAGTTCCACTATCTGGATATCACCAATGTTCTCATTTTAGAACATCCACCTTTACTGCTGCATGGCAGGTTCAAAGAAACACCTACTGTGGGACTTTAAGTACTAACAGAAGAGTTATTATTATTATTATTTTTTAACATTGTTTAAAACAAGCATGCAAATAACCAAAACAAAACCCTACTAATCACTTTGTGTTACAGAAGCCATGGTCAAACTAGAATGTTTGGGGGGTGCCTTTTGGAATGATATGAGGAAACCGTGAGTAGAGATTATAGCACAATATTATCATTCTGGGTCATTAACATCAGTGAGGAGCTTGTGCAGTGATGTTGTTACTCATAAAAGTATGTTTCAAAATGGTAAAAAAAAAATGTTGGGGGAGGGGCACTAGAAACAATGAAAACATTTTTATTTAAAAATTCCTGCTTCACCCAGATAATTCAATTTGCCCTGTCAGAATTAGTTGCTTATAGCCACAAGGAGTGTTGGGGAAATTTTCTCTCTCATTTAAATTTGTATGCTCACTGTCAAACAAGTTGAACAATGATTCAGATGAGAATGATTTTTCTTAGTGTTTTATAACTCAGCTCCTTCTGACTCATTGGGCAATTTCTAGACAAATACATATTTAACAAGAGTCTTACCAACCTTCTAGAAAAAGCCTCTAAAAAGTAAAAATTGAGACTAAAGAAGAAAAATGTTCACAAAGAACTCTAAAATTTTGGTATCACCAAGAATTACTGTTGTGATATAGCTTCTCCTTTAGAGGGGGGAGGACTTATTAACTTTCTGGGGGGAAGTAGATAAGAAGGTCACAGTAACCACTTCTAATTATAGGCATACTACATACTATTGCACAGAGCAGTGAAATAACTAAGGTTTTACCACAGAGCGACACATACAAGGGTACTTCAAAAAGTTCATGGATTTATACTATCATTTAATTCTATTTTTTCATGAACTCTTTGAACTCTTCGAAGTACCTTCATATGTGCCAAAAAGAATCATCAATACAGTGAATGGCGATGAAAGTGACATTAAACGTGGATAAGAGAAAAACACCTAATGAAACCTAATGAAAATGGTTCAGAGTATCATTGTCTCTCAAGAAGTTTTCTGCAGAAGAAAGTTAATAAACCTGATTGGAACACAGTTGAGAACATCTGGTAAAGGGTAAATTGAGAGAAAAACAGATGTGATGTCCCTACTGTGGATGACTGAACACTTAGAGGATGGGAATGATGCATTCCTCATACAGTTTATAAAACAGGTGCAGAAAAATGATCTGGTTGTGATAGGAAACTTGAACTATCCAGACATCTGCTGGAAGCCTTATTTTGTTAAAAGTAGGGCTTTGATAAACTCCTCAATTGCCTTGATGAGACTTTGTTCTCCAAAAAGATAGAAGTTGTAATATGCAGAATTTTGGAGCTAATTCTTACCAGTAAGGAAGAACTCATTGGTGATGAAGAAGTAATAGAAGACATCTCAGATTTCATAATAAGAAAAAAATAAGGTAATTCCCAGAATTATAAGACATATAGATTTGTGTTGAGGAAATCAAATCAAAACAAAATCAGAAAAAAGTATAGTTCATTGGCAGGTGTTTATGGAAGAGAATATGGCTTAAAATAGGTAGAAGGCCCTAAAAATGGAAATTCAGAAAACAAAATATAGTCCCAATGCCCTAGAAAATATAGAGACATATAAAGATCCCAGTATGGCTGCATAAAATGCTCTCCGCTAAGCTCCAGTTTTATAAGGAATCCACTAATACTGAAAGGAGACTTACATAACAAAGCGTGCAAGAAGATAGAAATCTAAAATCCAGAATTTCCACAGGCTTAAGATGAATGCTAAAGAAACAGAAATAAATGGTATCTATGCTGAGCCAGGGCAGGGTGGGGAGAGGTGTTCTCACACTGGCACTGTTTAGCATCATTCCCTAAATATACGTGGAAGGGCATCTCCTTCTAATGCTGCCGTTTACTAGACTGCTAGGTTCCTCTGTCCTTTATGTGAGTTTATAAATAGGCTGGAATGTCGCAGGGGTAATTTGGACAGGGCCAAGAAAATATCAGGTAATGGATAAGAATTACTTTGTACAGTTACTGGAAAAGATGCTGGCTCCTGACCAAGGGATGCCCTCATAAGCCACTGTTGGTTAGGATAGTGCTATGGTTTGAATGTGCCCTGCAAAATTCATGTTGAAATTTGATTTTCATTGTGAAGGTATTAAGATGTGGGGCTGTTAAGAGATGATTAGGTCATGAAAGCTCCATCTTCGTGAATGGATTAATGCTTCTATCATGGGAGTGGGTTAGCTATTGTGGAAGTTTGGCCCCTTTTTCCTCTCTGTCTTGTGTGTGCCTTATGTCAAGGGATAAGGCAGCAGGAAGGCCCTCACTGGACACCTGTGCCATGATCTTGGACTTCCCAGATTCCATAACCATGAACCAAATAAATTTTGGTTCATTAGAAGGTACTCAGTCTGGTATTCTGTTAAAGCAGTGGAAAATGGACTAAGAAAGACATCTAGCATAGGAAAGAGATGGGTTGCCGTCACCTTAGAGAAGACTGGGTAGTCTGTGGACCACAGATCAATCATCATATAACTCCCGGTTGCTCAGGCATTTTTGTCATAACAAGAAATTTTGCTAAAGCATCCCTTTTTCCTGTCCCAAGTGTCTGGTGCTGTGTAAGGACTCTTCAGTCTTTCTTTTGCTTTCTCTCTTTTCTTTTTTTCTCAACTCCCTTCACCCCACTTCATCCCAAAGAGGGCAAGTTATGCTTAGATTAGGCAGATATTTCTTTCTCTCCAAACCCTATTGTCTTCACAGCTTGCCTCAAACCTTTCCTGAATCAAAGAAGCAAATTGAAGAGGAAAATACAAGGGAGAAAACATCCTTTTTTATCCTCAGAATTATCTTGCCTAAGTATTTTTTTTTTTCTTTTCCCTTTTTGTCTTTTTCTGTGTCGGCAATGGATTGCAACCCTCAGTGTCGCCCCCGTACCAGACCAGGACCGGCAACGGGATCGCAACCCTCGGCGTTGCTCCCGCGCCTCGCTCAGCCAGTGAGCGGGAACTGGTCTGTATGTGGGATCTGAACCCTCGGCGGGAGCACCGCCGTGCTTCCCAAGCGGCCTAAGTATTTTTTTTAATTAAACTTTTTATTTTGAGATAATTTTAGATTCACATGAAGTTGTAAGAAATAATAGAGAGATCTCATATACCTTTTACTCAGTTTTCCCTAATGGCAACATCTTGAAAACTATGGTGTAATATCACAACAGGTTATCAATATTGATACAAACCATCAATCTTAATTCCAATTTCCCCAATTTTTCTTGTACTAATATGTGTGTATGTACAAGTGTGTGTTTAGTTATTTGCAATTTTGTCACATGTGTAGGTTCATGGAGTCACCCCTACAGTCAAGGTACACAACAACCCCATCACCATGCAGTTGCCATATGTCCCCCTTTCAGGACCACCTGCTTCCCTCCAGTGCCCCAGGTCCAGCCCCTCACAGACATTCATCTATTCTCCATTTCTAAAACATTGTATTTTCTTGTCTTTTAAAAAATGTTGTAGAAATGAAATCATTTAGTATGTAATCTTTTGGGAATGGGCTTTTTTTTTTCTTTTTTTCTTTTTCTGGGCTTTTTTTTTTCTTTTTTTCTTTTTCTTTTTCCTCCTCTTCAGCTTAGTGTGTTTGAAGAAATAAGAAAAAAAGAGATAACCTCTATTTTGGGGACAGAGGATCACAGAAACACACACATTATATTTGGCTCTTCTTTATTGAAAGTAACATTCAAAGTGAAAAGGCTAGAATGGACCATATGTTGCCAAATGTATATGGCCAGTTTCAACCTCTATTCTATGCTCCAGACCCAGATTTACACTTCCTTCTGGAAAGTTTCACATGGATCACTCGAAGAAAACTCAAATGCTGCATATTCCAAATCAAATATGTCATATGTCATCCTTTCCCCAGAAAAAATTCTCTGCTTCCCCTGTGCTTCCTGCCTTAATTATAGGTGCCCAAATCCCTAGATTCTTCAATCTTATCCTCATGTCATAGTCTGTATCTCCTACTCCTGCCACTTACTCCATCCCACCTCATTATCTTATCGTGATTAGCACCTTGCTTTTTACCTGCCGTTAATATCTCTGAATTGTGTTTCTCTCCGTTCCCATTGCCTCCTTAATCTTCTCTCATCTAAACTATTGCAACGTGTCTAAACTTCTTTCTTTCAGTTCCTCTTCCTTCAATATCTCATTAACCCCATTATCGAGATTATCTTTCTAAAATATTATCCAGTAGTATTATTCCCCTGATATTGATAAGATGTAGTCCAATATATAAAGAAAACAAACTATTTCATAATGTCATATTTCCCATAGAAGCCAATCCTGGAGTTTGCGACTCCCTGGTCTCTTTCAGGGGTCATATCTCATAAGCCTGCATAAGAAACACATGTGAATTCCTGGCCTACATCACACTTTGAAACTGCAACAACCAGTAAGGACTGAAAAAAGGAGAAATTCATCATTTCTTCTAATGGGGAGGAAGAGGCTTACTCTAGTGGTAACGAGTTCCATATGAACTTTATCCCTGATATGTCTTCCACAATGTACCTGACAAGTCAAACTTCAGAAGGCCTGCTTGTTCTCAGTCTCCTTCAGATGGATTCTCTCCTATCCTTTTCTGCTTTCTGAGGGCTCCTTTCCCATTCAGTCTTCAGGCATGCATGGCCATTTCCTACATCCATGGTGTCCAGTCCTTCCTACTCCCTTACTCCTACACACATTTTATTAGACTGGAACCTCCCCAAGGACCGGCAGTCCCAGGCAGCTAACAAACAGCATTTGAGAAGGCCTCTCTCAGGAATTTGACCTAGAGATATAGGGAGGAAATTAAAAAATTAAGTGGAAAGATACACACAGAAAAGAAAACAGAAAAGTTGAGCCAGGTCAACTGATGAACACTAGATCGAGCAAATTACAGTGGAAAAACATCAAGATAAGCTGGCTTTTGGGGATGCCTGGATCCTAAACATCCATTTTCTTCCTAGCTTTCTTCCCCTCTCCAAGAGGCCTGTCTGCATGTCTGTTTCTAGATACTAGAAGATCCCTGTCTCCATTATTAGTTAGCATGTGTATCATCTTAACTATGCATGAGGTGACTTGAATGAACCTCTGTTCCTTTCTTTAAAATTGCCTGTGGATAATTAATATTCCTCCCCGAAAGTGACTGGGTGAGGTTGAAAAGTTTAAAAACAGGGACATGTTGGCTTTTCTAATGCAAAAACAGTGTAGGGAGTTGGCCCATGTTTTGGATTCCAGAGCAGATTAAAGTTAATGTTTCCTCCACCCACTAACTGTGTGACCTTGAAAACTTACTTTATATTTCCAAACTGGATTGTCCTTATCTGTAAAGTGGAAATAGTAGCAGTCACTGTCAGGGGGGCAGTGGTGAAGTGTAAAGGAGGCGACACAGGCAAAGCCTTTGGTAGAGGGTTTGGTACTTAGGAATCACTCACTGAACGTTGAGTTGGGAGAGGAAGGCTTAGTAGGTAACTTTCACTTTTATGTCTTGGTATCAATCACCAGAAAGGAGATTAGAAAAGGAGAATCTGGGATGACCCTTTGGAGTTATTCCAAGTTGAGGCAAGGTGGCTGGTCTTTATGCCTCCCACATCAATGAATTATGGAGTACAGGCCACCCTGGGAAGCCCTCTTGCAGGTGTTTGTCTTCAACTCAAGCAATTCCTCAGGGAAGGCTGACAGCTGGGAGCTGTTTGCATAAACCTTCCCCAAATTGAGGGGAACAAGTCCTTTGGTCCTCAGTGGTGCATCTGGGTGGTGCACAACACGGAACTCATGGCAGTCTATCCCTATCTCTGCTTGTATCTACTAATTTCATTTAAGTTCTCAAAGCATCTCCTGGAGGAGTTTGGAGGTTTCTCTTGGGGGAAACTATAAAAATCTTATAAGAAAAAGATAATAGCCCTTGTTGATACATATGGTTTTGAGTCCACAACTGATACTCATCTCGTTCCTTTTTTATCTATTCTACATTCTCCTAACCCTTCACTTTTATCACTCGTGGTTTATTAGCTTACCCCATGGAGGGCACAAACCCCTGACCCTGAAGGATTCTAGTCCCTGGTTACTATGCCCATTGAATCAATTGCCCCAGCTAAGATGGCAGTTCTTCTTGCTTGCTGGTCCCTTGGCTCAAGGTGCCTGAAATGAGATGGCAGGAGCAGCTTAAAGTTCAATGGGACTCTTGCTGTGTATCTCATGGAAGTGTGACCCCTTTGGGAAACAGGACCTCTAAATGCACGGAGCTCAGAGTTAAGATGATGGGAAGTGCAAGTTCCCTGAGTGTCACTGGGAGTGATGGTAAACATGACGACTCCTGCTTTAACCCCTTTGTTCCCAGACCCATATATTCTTCTTATTAAGGACATAGCCCCATATGATGGTCATTGATTTAGTATATGGAATGTATCCTAGAGGATGGCACTATTCTTACAGGGTATCATCTCTAATTTGGGGCCTCAGCTGAGCCTTTAACAGGCTGCTTCATTGTTCTTTGAGTCCAGCAGGTAGCTGCTGGATGGTGCAGTATGTGATGGGTCCAGTGCAAACCCTGTCATGTGTCTTTTGCTGACAAGTGGATTTCTTGCTCTGATGTGATGTTATATGAGATGCTGTGTTGGTGGATCAAAACTTCTAGAAGCTCTCAACTTTCTTCAGCTTCCTTCAGCTTCCTCTGTAGGAAGGAAAGACTGAATCATACCCAGAATATGTATCAATTCCTGCTAAAATACTTTCTAAAAGACAAGGGAACCAATAGAGTCAACTTGGTATGCTATGTCTGGTTGTTCTTCTTGAGGTATAGTTAGGCCTCTGCCTTGGTATCTCTTGCTGGCAGGCTAAACATGCAGGAGCTGCAAAAGCTACATTAGCCTTGATAAGTAGGAGCCCATGGTCTTGGGCCTATGAATAGCATCCATCTATGCCACCATATCTGTTCCATTCATACATCCCTGTGTCAAAAGCTGGCTTTTGTCAATTTTCTGAGTCTTTGTATCTATTTGGCTTTTTGGTGGCTCTTCCATGTTGGACACCCTCTGGTGAGTGTTAACATGTAACCTTAAGTTCTTGGTCCATCACATGCCTCTATACATACATGTTCTATTGCACCCATCTATGCTTCTAGATTTCCTAGTCCATGATCTTCTAACTGATTTCTTTCTAGGCAAGTGACCAATCAGTTGAGGCATTTGCCACTGCCAAAAAATTAATATAAATTCTGGGCTAACCTCAGGCCACTTTTCCTTTCCTTTCAAAGTGGTTGACTAAATGCACTGCCTGAAAATCTGGAGGATTCCCCTTTAGCACTATTTTTTAAGGGCACTTTAAAGTTGAAGTGGGGTTGCAGCACAACTGCTGTCCATTTTCAGTTTGAACCCAACTACTGAGCTGACCTATTCATGAACACCACTTATTTCTTCTTCCTTCTCTCTTTGGTCCTCTGCACAAATGCAAGCACAGGTCTTAGCAGAGGAAGGGACACAGGGGCAACAGTGGTGGCCACATGGGGGTCTGGGTTATGGGCTCGTGCATCCTGCTTTTGCCCTCCATCCTGCTTCTGCTCAATCCCAGTTGTACCACTTCCATTTTACAGCGGATTGCTGTTGGGACCATCTGATTTTATGACTTGGTAGATCTAATAAGATCCAGTTCATGATGGCGAGTTCTGGCCACAAAGACATCTGGTCTCCTATGGGTAGATGTTCTGTCTCTATCAGAATATCCAACACTGCCACATTGGGGATCAAATTTCCACGTGAGTTTTGGAGGGGACAACACATCCAAGCTTCGACCTTTGCCTATTACCCAGTACCAAAGCTGCATCCATGTTTTCAAGTATCTGTATAGCAACACCCCACTTCTGGTACCAATTTTCTGTTTTACTCTGTTTTGTATTGCTATAACAGAAATACCTGAGACTGGGTAATTTATAAAGAAAAGCAGTTTATTTGTCTTACAATTCTCAGACAGCTGCATCTGGCATGGCCTCCGGCTTCTTCTGCTCATGGCTGAAAGTGGCAGGCAGCCGGCAGGTACATGCAGATCACATGGTGAGAAAAGAAGCAAGAGAGAGGAAGCAAGAGAGAGAGAGAAGGTGCCAGGGTCTTTTTAAGCAATGAGCTCTCACAGGAAATAAATAATAGAGCGAGAACTCACTCATTAATCCCTCCTCCCCCAGGGAGAGAATTAATCCATTAATGAGGGATCTGCCCCCATGACTCAATCACTTTCCAACACTGCCACATTGGAGATCAAATTTCCACATGAGTTTTGGAGGGTCGGCACATCCAAACTCCATCACATGTCCCTAAGCAATGTTGAGCTTCCTTGTAGTCTTTCTCGGGAAAGGTCCCTAGATGCTGCTATAACAGCCATCTTAAAAATGAGTTTTAGGTTATGGGAAATAATAACTTGTTGACTCCCATTGGCAGGTAGCAATCTTCTGGGTTGTCTCAGACAGCACTGAATGAAGCACTTAATGAAAGAGCAAAAATTCCCTTTTGCCCTTTGGCAGAAAGCTCTGCTACTCCTGAGAAAGTTCTTAGGGCCCATGGAAACATCTGAGTTTGGGCTTCTCCAATACTTCCCACTATTTTTTCAAAGGAAAGATTACACAATTTAGAAGGTAATCTGACTAAGACTTAAGGCTGTAGGTTAGATTCTCCCTGTCTCATGTAAATTTCTTCTACTGGACTTCTCACTGGATTCACTTAGAGGATTCGAGCTATCAAGAGGTTCTTCTCTCAATGGAACCTGTTCCACTATAAAATGACTTTTTAGTGTTCACTAACAATCCATTCTAAAGAGACCATCCTCCCTTTGCATGGTGTGTGGAATACAGAAACAACTATGCAAGCTGAATCCATGCAAAGCAATCTTGATAGTATTTGTTTATAACACTGTAATTTAAAACATTAAAATATTGAGAATTAAAGTGTTAATTCTTTGTAAAAATTTTATCAAAAATAGTTTGAGTAGTGCTTGTCTTCTTGTCATGTAACTTATGAGACAGAGCAAGCATCTTTTCTGTGCCTTGGTGAATTGTCATACTCCTTTCTAAGCTCGGATAAGCTTCCAGCATTTTATTCTTTGTTTTTGATGTCATAAAATACCTCCAGGAGTTACTTTAATGTGAACATTTTTGTTGGCATCATTTCCTCCGGGACATCTTTATCTTTTTTGTCACAAATGCTTTTTTCATTTTTGTTGGTCGGTTTTTCACCTGTACTGTCTCTGGTTGTGAATCTAGAATTTCTTGAGTGGTGACAGTGTCAGTGTTCCTAGTCAGCTGTGTCTTCCATACCATTTATGTTTGATTCAAATTTCACTTCCAGTGTTAACTTTTCATTTCACTGCACTTTCCTCTTTTTTGGCTGATTCTCTTTCAAGTATTTATTTTCGTATAATGTCACAAAAGTTTATTACTAAGAGACAAGGAGGTAATACAACTACACATCCCATGAGCTGAATCTCCAATCTTAGTAGCCAATCACCAACAATTTGAAACAAGTGATGTCACTTGTCATGAGTGCATCTGTTATTTACATAGTGATTTGTGGACTGAAGAGTTAGCAGCGAAGTGTGCGCTTTATGCAATTACTCAGTTAATATATCGTGGTAACTGAAATTGAATTGTGTTGTTGGGAAACTGGTTTCATTTAAGTAAACTGTTTTAACTGAAATTTGTGCATATTGGAACCATGCAAAGTGAGAATTGCCTGCAAATAAAGCAGTACTTTCTAGATCATCACCTTCCTCAGGGCTTAGAAATTCAGGGTGACTCACTTTCTTTTTTTTCTTTTTCTTTTCTTAAATTTAAGTAAACCTTACAGATAATAAATGCACAGTTCTTAAGAGTACAATGAGACAAATACACTATTGTAACTGCTACCCAGTTCCATTCATTGTTTTACTTCTCTTTCTCTATATGAAGTCTTTTCTTCTGGAGTCTACTAATCACTACAAGACACACTGCAGTCTGGGTTTTATTGTGTAAAAATACTTAGACTATCTCATGTGACTAGATATGTCCAGGTTTGATGAGCTTGGCCCTTTTTATTTGGGCCAAGTCACTCAACAACAGCTGCAGTGTTAGAGCCATTATATCTTAAGAAAAAGACTGTATTCTTTTGATTAGATTTCTTGAAAATTGCTACTTATTAAGATTCTTTTCTCGAAATGTAGTTAAATGGGGTTCCACAGATAAGAGCCAAGTCACTCAACAACAGCTGCAGTGTTAGAGCCATTATATCTTAAGAAAAAGACTGTATCCTTTTGATTAGATTTCTTGAAAATTGCTACTTATTAAGATTCTTTTCTCGAAATGTAGTTAAATGGGGTTCCACAGATAAGGATCTGGATGAGTTAGCTTTCCTGATAGATTTTAATATTGTCTCAATTTTAATAACCGAGTTTTTATATCCATGATTTCAAATCTTTTGTTTTAAGGGCAAGATGACAGAAATAAACATAAAGGTGAGCAAATCACTACTATGCTGTTCATTCTCAGGACTATCTGGTGCTTTGTCTGATAGGAAAACCCAGAAGCACTTCTTGGAGAAGTTGTACCTGGTTTACATGGACTACTTGAATGTCTGGTTTGATACCGATGATCTTCCAACTATTATTTATTTTGGGTACTCCATAATAAAAGTATATATTTCTGGACATCTGAATGACTGGATTGGGGACAGGCTTGATGGAGCACTCCTGGGACCCACCCTAGACGGAGAGGATTGCATTACTGGGATCTTTCCCTTTGGTGAGTTGAGTAAACATGAATGAGTAATTCTTCACTGAAAGAAACTGATCTGACTGAATGGAAGCCTGAAATAGAGGCCTAGAGGTGATCTGGGAAACAGAACTATAATTACTTCCTCTATTATTGCCATACTTCGGAAGGATTCTTTGGACTAGGCAAAAAGTGATCATTTTACTCTTATATTAACCTCAACCTAAGGGCTTATTCATACTCATGACTGAACTATTGAGATTAAAGGGTTAAGAAGAGCAAAATGGTTGGAGGGAACTTTTGAATTTTAATGACAATTATTTGGTGTTCCCGGATCTACTAAATGCTGTTTTGGTTGCCTCAGGAGAGAAAAAATTTCTCCCTCACTTTAGGGTTCTAATTCTTAGCTTGATAAAAACTGATGCGAAATTGAAAACTACACTGGTAAAGTTACTGGTGCAACAAGAAATTGGGGACTCAGGAGATTTTACCTGGGTTCTTATCATATTTAGATTATACCATTAAGAGTTTTATTTTTCCTAAAAATCTCAAATAAAATCATGAGATATAACTTGTGTTTGCCACTGAGAACTGGAAATAAATATAGATTCTGGGAATGTGTTTTCCTTAGGTGACTATGGTGAGTGAGGTGCTGGAAACCCATATCCTAGTTAGCATTTGTGATAATTATGTTTTATTGTAATGTTATTATAGTAATACATGCCCATGGAAAATTTGAAACAGTGAAAAAGAGTATGAAATGAAAAATCTCTCATGGTATCACTTAACTGAAGTTCCACTTTATAGATATAACCACTTTCACAGTTCCTGTTGTTAGTTCTACTGGTGTTTAAATCTTATATGTCTCTTCCTATATTCAACAGCTTTAAACAGCATCTGTTTACACCCCAGTATGAAAAGGAGACATTGACTTAATTCTATTACCCTCACACCTTTCTCTCTATTCATAATTTTAAAAAAATATGTTATTTTTTGTTTTTCCACATTCATAACTTTAAATATTATACTGCAACCTGTATTTCTTAATCAACTAACTTCAGATAATATATTTCGATTCTTTTCTATGTAAAAGGAGAAAAAACTTCAGTTTTTTAAAAATAAATTTTCAATTGTTTTAATGTTTCTATTCAATTTTATAACTACAGTTAAGAACTCTATTTTGTCTTTAGGTTACTTTTAAACACTAATTACCTAACCATTATTCAGGGAACAATGAAGTAGTAAGACATTGACCACAGAAAAGGAAATGTATTCTTGTGGCTTCAAAATTTTGTCATTTTCCTACCAGACATCTTCTGTTTTTTGTATGTGTTATATATTCAGCTGTCAGTATTTTTTTGAATAATTGACTTAAATATTGTTCAACTACCTCCTGCAGTAGTTTTTTGTTGTTGTTGTTTTCACATATGGTATATCTGTGAGAAACTTTCAAAGTTGTTGTATTTCTAAAGTGCATTTATTTTGTCTTTGCGTGTTATTAATAGTTGGGTTGTATAGAGCTCTAGAGCTCTAGGGTCAATATTGATCGCTCCCCTTTGGAACTTTGAAGACATTGCTCCACTGCTTTTAAGCATCCACTATTTTGAATGATAGATATGATATTAAAATGATTGTTCTTGGTTTTCTCTTTCTGTAAACTTGTATGATTTTCTATGTATCCTTGTGTTTAAATTTTATTACAATTTGTTTATGTGAAAGCCTTTTTTGATAGTCTTTCTGGTACATTTAATCTAATAATTTTCTTCAGCTCTGAGATATTTTCTTCTAACATATCTTTGACTATTACTTCCTTCCTATTTTTCTGTAGTTTCTTCCTCTTAACTCCTCTTATATGAGAATCACATTTTTCTATTTTTTTCCCATTTTTGTCTGTTTTGCTTAAGACTTGGGAGAGTACCTTAAATATTTATCCGAATCCTTCTATTCATTTTTTTCTAGTTATATTTTTACATTATAAGAACTCTTTTTCTGTTCTTTGATTGATACATGTTTTGCTTTATAGATGGCACAATAGTTTTGTTTTGGTGGTATCTGATATTCTAATTAATCAATTAATCAATCAATCAAATATTAGAATTTTTATAATGTTGTCTCTGTTCTCCCAAATAGTCTTCTCATTCAAAATTATTCATTATTTTCATCTTTTCATTATTCCTTTTACATTGTTGATTCTCCTTAAATGTTGACCAGCTCCTTATTATTAATTCATATTTAAAGTTACTTATGAGGAACCAGGCTGATTATTATAGGTAGATGGCTGGGTCTTCTTCCTCAACAAGAGTCTGCTCTAAGAAGAAAGTTGATTTGGAGCTCTTTGAACCTGGCCAAGACATGGCAATTGGCTAGCTTAATTTCTGGCCTACCAGGTAAAGGAATGGCAGCTAGATATATCCACTCTGTTTAGGTTTAAATAAGATGGGCTTTACTTAGACCTACAACATTTGTGCTAAGAGATATTGATCTCATTCCACACATTTGATTTCTCCTTTATTCATTCTTTCTTTTTTCAGCCCTTCTATGGATACTTTCTATTTTATTTCTCCCATCCATACCAAGCTTTGAGTTTTCCTGGGAAATATAGCTCTCACATTCTGAGGTAACCACAGGTATTAAGTAAACCATCATAAAGTACAACAAAAGATGTTAATTTAATTTGAAGAGAACTGCTTGAACTTTGTAGTCTCCAAATCTCTTTCAATGTCAGATAATTTGAAATTGAGTTCCTGTTTTGAAATTCTGAAAGCTCGAATGTGGAAAAATACCATTCATGAAATATTTCTGGATTCATATCAGCAGGGACTGGCATGTTACAGAGAGGGAAAAGGGTGTGAGGGGGATGTTGGTGAGTGGGCTTTCTGGGCCTCTCAGCCAGGAGCCAACCAGATCTCTTCCACATATAGTTTAACATGAATACGGATTTCTAAAGAGTTTGAGAATCATTGACCTAAAGACATTCTAATCCTTGGCTCTTAGCTGTCAGAGAGCTATGTAATAAGACTAGAGTCTTTTGGTCTTTCATAAATTGCTCTTACAGAATGGTGTTATAGTGTCATTACTTTGGCTTTTAGTTGAGCTTCATTACAAGGAACAGTTAAATGAAGATCACTAGTATATTTTTCGTGAGGTAATTGCTGAGGACATCACCTTCCATGACACATACGATGCCCCTCTAT
The DNA here is from genome assembly GCF_000696425.1 of Galeopterus variegatus. Lineage (NCBI taxonomy): Eukaryota > Metazoa > Chordata > Mammalia > Dermoptera > Cynocephalidae > Galeopterus > Galeopterus variegatus. Next base: position 130,286 of record NW_007730178.1, read on the forward strand.
GAAAACCTGTTAAAGAATTTACCTCTTGAACTGGGGCCCTACTAAACAATTGATTTTATTTAATTTCATGGCCATTATGCATTTCACAACTATTAATTAATTAGCCATTAGGAATGATCTGAATTTGGACCTCTCCCCTATAAAGTAATTACATGCTGTTTTGCATAGTGGGTTTACATGTAACTTCATCTAAATATCTTTAATTTATTAATTGTATGCCTCAATGTCTCTATTTACTTTTATCTGGATAATTGTTTGTATTTATTTGAATTTATTTAAACTTATTTTGGATAAAATGACACTATCAGACAGGATTCTGTTACAAGGGAGAGAAAATATAACCCAAGGTGGCTTCAACAATAAGGAAGCTTATTCTGTTATACAACAACAACAACAAATCTAGGGATATGGTTGCTTTCAAATATTACTTGACTGAGGGTTCAAGTAAATATCACAAAGATCTGGTTTCTCACTCTCTTTCTCTCAGTGTAGTCTTCTGCTGTGTTGGTTTTATCCTCAAATTATCCACTTGTTTAACAATAAAAAGATATCCAGGAGAGCTCCAGCTTAGATGATTTGCTTTCCTGGAAGTGTTAGCTAACATCTTAGAATTAAATCTCATTTAGTATGGTTCAACTGATTTTTATAGTGTGTCCACTTCTGACCCGTATTTGAGGCTGGAGAGTAGAATGTGTTGTTTTTGAGGCCTTGGTCACACACTACACCCTGGCCATGGGTGGTGTCGGCAGCATAAGAGGAAGCACTGATGGGTGCTTCTCTCAAATCCAAAGTGGAGCATGTTTTACATAGAGAAAGAAATGATGGTAGGAGGAGAACAAGGAGAAAGTAAATCAACATTTGTTGTGATATAATTAAAAATGTAATGATAGTGAGTTTTTTTTCAGTACTCTAAAAAAACAAATGCATTGAATTATCCTCCATGGTCTCTGGAATGGTAATTTACAAAGGATGACCATAAAATAATGGGACTGGCTTTTTAACAAACATAAAAGAATTTATGTATTCAAATGAGAATAGCATTTCAAGGTCATTACCTTGGAGATTTATACACACAATGATAGTGACTACCACTAAATGAATGTCTGCTGTTCCAGGAATTTTAGGAATGTAGCTAAGAGAAAACATTACTTTAAATGCTGACCACCAAATTCTTCTCAGAAAGTCTCTCTAGGCATAACAAGCATGTCCTTGGGAGGGAGAATAAGCAGTAATTAAACCAATTTTCAAAAGAAATAAGACAAAGTTTGGAGATTGTGAGCAGAGGGAGAGATACGAGGAAAATGTTGGTAGTGAGAGGAAACTATTTTAGTAGGAAAGTTTGTTAGAAACAGTTAACAACCTCCATGGATTCTAATATTCATTTAAAGTCTATTAATATTTTGTTAGGCCTTTGTGTACTTACCTTTATGCTGCGACACTTACCCTTATTTGATCTTTGTTCAAAACTGTTTTTGTGTGCTCACCGTTTATATTTGACTTAAGAGTTATTTGACATTTATAATAAAATATATAACTACCACTGGACTGAAACACTTATATTTGCATGGTCAACACATTCTCTTCCTAAAGAAGGATCAACATAGAAATCTAATTAAAATCAAATGGGTACTTGGAGAATGTCAAATCATAATAAGAGAAGTTAGATAAGGTAAATATCCATTTGTACCAGGTTAAGATGACCTGGCATATGTCTTCCACAATGGTGGATAGACTTGCTTGCAGAACTGGAAATACCCAGTCAATTGATTTCTAACACTGCATCTGTTACTCATTAGGGATGTCTCTATTCTTCAGTGTTAAAAAACAATTTTTGCACACAAATAAAGGTGAACTCATGACTCAGAGATATAAAGATGAAAAATATAAACACATGTTAAAGAATTTATTTTACTCGTTCAATGGAGTAACCAGGCCAACATTGCAACTGGATGAAAGGAAAAGTAAAAAGGCACAAATGTATTTGGAATAAAGGAATTAAATTGCAAGTGGAGAAAAATTTGGTTTTTCCATAGCATGGAAAGGAAGTCAATGGAAACTCTATTGGACAAGATATAATCTACCTGTTTATCAACTTACAAAGAGCTGCAAAGTAGCTCAAAGAAAATGAAAGGCAAGAATCCAATAACCTAGAAGAATGTGCTATGTGTAGACATGCGCAGTGTTTCATTAAAACACATTTTTTTTTTTTTTTACCGTAATAGGCCAGAAGTACATAAAGCTTTGGCTAAAGCTTTCTCTCTGCTAGGAGGAACATGTTGAGGCATGTTTGTGACATGTTTGTGCATGTTTGCTCTCTGCATCTCCCATGTTCATGGCTGATCAACCCTCCTTTCATCTGTACATTCTTTCTTAAAATATATTAATATGTTAAAACAGGTTTAATCAAGTCTTGCTGGCCTTGTTAGCCATTATCTCCTTTCCAGGTGGCTCTACAACTTTGGTCTAGTAAATATCCCTCAACATCTTAATCTATTTGGTTTCTGGTTTTGAATAGCAAGAGCCCAGTTGGTGACATCTGATGGCTGGTAAGAATCCATTTCATTCCAGAGTTTTGTATAGTGAGTAGTGAGAATTTAGAGAAGGGGGGATACTAATCTCAATTCAAAATTTCTATCTGGATCTATTCATATAGTGCAAGTTTGGAAACAAAGGGCTAACATGCTGACCTTACAGTTTAATGTCAGAGAACAATCTTATTTCCCTTACTTCCAAGCTCTTGTACCCTTTAAGTGAGATCAATAAGAGTTTCAGTTGATGTCACATAGTGAATGGTATGATTAGGTATGGTTTCTGTGGGTCATTTGTATATGCTGTGGCTTTGAGATAAAGGAAGGTGGAAGGACCCTGAAGGCTGGTGCAATATGGGACATACTTTCTGACATGGCCCCTGTAACTGGATACCAAAAGGGTATCAACTGAAGCCTTCTTGGTAAGCCTGTCACCCAAAAGAGATAAATATGTGAAAATAGTGTATTGAGGATATTGGGACTTGAGTCCTCAAGGACGCTGGTGAAGTGTAGGCATGAGCCCTGCAGATCATGGGGTAAAAGCACTTGAATAATAATGAGAGGTTTAGATGTTCCAGATAGATTAGGATTAAGTGAGCCTTTGGAAAATTAAGGGAAGGGGATTGAGTTGATCTTATAAATTTGGGGGATGTAGGACCTTGAATTAGATCACATGGTAGGAGTGATCTTCAGTTTATGCATTGGGGCAGAGATGGGAGTTGTGTTCTTGGACTACGTGAAGCTATTTTTGAAGGAATGAGGCCTTTGATGTGTGAGAGCCATGGAAGTGGATCTGGGTCCTGCAGTCCATGAGACATCAGTGAGGCCTGGCTTGCAGGATCCAGGGTGTGGGAGAGACTTGAGTTCCATTGGGCTTTGAGCAGAACAAGATGTTTGGCAATGTGAGTTTAATTTCATTAAACTTAATGACTTTGTCTTGTTTCTAAAGCACAATTTCATTCATAAAGGTTAAGGATTTGCCACTATCAAGAATGTACATGCAGAGTATATTTTGAGCATAATTACAATAAGGGCATAAACTCACACAGTACTTTGGGGTGGCTAAAAATCATATGTATATATTTGTAAAATTCAGTCACATTACTTGAATACTTTGTATCATTTTATGCCTTACATTTCTTTATACATAGCATACATACTGTGGTCTATTGATGATGGTCTGCAGTAAAAATCAAATTAATGTATTGGTTTAAGATTTCCTATTTGTTATAAAATCTCCTTTTGTTGTAAGGTACCTTTATATAAGTTGTATCTATATTATTTTAGTATACTATTAAAAGGCATTGCAATGAAAAGGAAACCATTCCTCAAACCCCTCATATCATTTTAAAACAAAGCTTTAAACATAAGGCATTGACCTGCTCTTGTAAAAATTGCCTTGGAGGATCAGGGTACCTGATTCATAGAATTGACTATAATAGCTTCTCAGTGCCATTGTATCTTGTCAGGAATAAACTTCTTCACCGACTTCTGAGAATGCACATGACAGATTCAATTGTTTAAATACGTGCTTAGTAAATTTCTCAGATGCCTTTGCTGGATCAGAAATAGTGGGTACTCTGACATTAAATCCTGTGTAATATGTTATTAATGTCTTAACAAGGATTTATCATAAAGTTACATAGTATTGGGAGTATTCATGGTCTTCTGTGCCAAACTTGGGACACTGGTCTTCTGAGTATCCAAACTTGGGACACTGAAAAGCAGTACTTTACATAGTCTCTTTGCAGATTCATCTTATATGGTAAAATATTAAATTTTTAAACTTAATTTAAATATATTAAATTTACATTCCTTATTCTTCTTTAACAAAAAGTCTTGAAGTGTTGGTTCAGTGGTTCAAAGGTACCATCAAGGACCCAGGGTTTTTCTGTCTTTTCGGTCTGCTATTCTTACCTATTGGCATAGCTGTAGGCATCACATTCTTTTACCAATATTCCAAGCTGTGAGGAAGGGGTAGGAATATATGTTTTCTCCCATGTGAGGCACTGTCATTTTATTCAGGAGTGGAAGCCCTCAGCTAATTTTCCCTTAAAGCCATTGGCCAGATCTGGGTCAAATGCCTAACCCTAGACCATCAACTGGTTTTGACCATGGTAAAGCAGAAGAGGGGCTGATCTTTTGTAAGATTATAGGATCTCTCCTACCACTAGAATATAAAATCCAGTACTTTCATAGCAGCAATGATGGGATTTGTTGGATGAGTGATGGATAATGTGTGCTGTGGAGCTCATGCAGATATGTGAGGAGGGGGTCAAGGAAAAAACAAGGCTGTAAGGGATTTGTTCTCAAACAGCACAGATGATGCACATTGTAGAGGGATAACTTACAGGCAGTCAGTGGAGTTAGAGGGCTGTTAGGGAAAGCTTAGGTAAAAGGGCAAGTTAATGAGTGTCCACATCAGTCTGTGGTGGTTAAAATCCAGAAAAAGGAGGCAGTTCAATCTTTTGATGGAACAAATAATGGCACCTCATGAGGAAATCAATAAAGAGATTAAGAAAAGATGATGAAAGAGTGAAATAGATCTCCAAGGTTTATATCCAGGGGACTAGAACAGAAGTGCCGCACTGACTACCATGTGTAGTTAGGATGGCATCTTAGTCCATTTTCTGTTTCTATAACACAATACCACAGACTGAGTAATTGATAACAATGGAAGTTTATTTGGCTCACAGTTCTGTAGGCTGGGAAGTCTAAGACTGAGAGGCCACATCTGGGGAGGACCTTCTTGCTGCATCATGACTGGCAGAAGGCATCACATGGTGAGAGAGCAAGGGGGCCAAATTCATCCTTTTTTTCTTTTTTTTTTTAAAATCAGGAATCCACTTCTGTGATACCTAACCCACTCCCTCAATAATGGCATTAATCCATTCATAAGGGCAGAGCCCTCATGACCTAATCACCTCTTAAAGGTCCCACCTCTTAGTACCATCACAGTGGCAATTAAATCTCAACATTAATTTTGTAGGGGACATTCAATCCATAGCAGATGTGGAGTTGATTTGAAGGAAAGGAATGAAGCCAGGGTTAAAGCATCATTTATTGAGGACTGACTATGTGATGGTGCTGTGCTATGGGATCTAGGCAGGGATTCTCTGCATGCGAGGAAGAGAGTGAATATATGTGCTTTATCCATTGGAGAAGAGATAAATCAACCAATACATGACTCATAAGAAAAATTTTTAAAAAATATTTATTAAGAATATTCATAAGATATAAAGCTAATTGTTACCCCTCGTGCCCATGATGTGAGGGTCAGGTTCATACTGGGGGCATACCCATTACCAGAAATTACTTTTGTACCCCATGTCCCCACTCAATTATCCCCCAACCTCCTTCCCTCTCCCACTCTCACCCCTACTCTGCTTTGTAGCCCTAGGAATGTTCCTTCTCTCTGTAAGACCACCTCACTACTGTGGTCTTTCCTTCCTTCCTTTCTCTCTTAGCTCCCATGTATGAGTGAGTACATGTGGTATTTGTTTCTCTTTGCCTTGCTTATTTCACTCAATATAAGTTTCTCCAGGTTTGTCCATGTTGTTACAAACAGGAGTATTTCATTCTTTTTTTATGGCAGAGTAGTATTCGATAGTGTATATATACCACAGTTTCCTTATACAATCATCCATTGAGGGACATTTAGGTTGGTTCCATATCTTGGCTATTGTAAACAGAGCTGCAATGAACATGGGAGTGCAGGTATCCCTTCGACATGATGATTTCCATTCCTCTGGGTATGAGGGACCCAGAAGAGGGATTGCTGGATTGTATGGAAGATCTATCTGTAGTTGTTTGAGAAACCTCCATACTGTTTTCCATAGTGGTTGTCTTAATTTACAGTCCTACCAACAGTGTAAGAGTGTTCCCTTCTCTCCACACCCTCACCAGCATTTTTATTCACCATCTTTTTGATTATAGCCAGTCTAACTGGAGTGAGGTGGTATCTCAATGTGGTTTCCTAAGAAAAATTTTTAACACAATTGTGTACCAAGAAGAGTTGGCTTTAGGTAGAAAAAGTCTATAAATATATGGTCTCTTAAAACAGTCTTGTTTTGCATATATATATATATATGTATGTGTAAGTAGATCTGGGTCCTGCAGTCCATGAGACATTGGTGAGACCTGGCTTGCAGGAGCCAGGATGTGGGAGAGACTTGAGTTTCATTGGGCTTTAAGGAGAACAAGATGTTTGGCAAGGTGAATTTAATTTTATTAAACTTAATGGCACAGTTATACATCACATATATACATATATCTCCTTTTATGCTTATTTTAAAATGAAAAGTCCTTAGAGGGGAAACTACTGAAATAATTAACAACTTGGGGTGGCTGGGAATCAGAGAAGTAAAGGAGAAATAGGAAAGAGCCTGGGTGGGAGGTGGTGAGAACATTCCAGCTTGGCTGAGGGAAGCCTAATATTCAGGCCCATTGTTCCTCTCTAGTATCTCAATTATGTGGCTTGACTGTCTACATTCAACAAATTCCCTACATAACTTGTAGCTCTCTACTTATATGATATGGATCCAGCTCAAGGAGATGGTCCTTGGACAATTTAGTAGAGAAGAAAGAAAATCTTGATGAGAATACGTATTTTTAATGAGAATAGGTATTTTTAAAGACAGAGAAAAAAATCCTGGCATTGTAATTGGGTTTAGCTGAATAAGACTGGAACGTCAGAAGAAAGCTAGAGACAAGCCTGAGACAAAATCAGAAACAGCATTTTTTTTATTGGTGTGATAAATTTGGTAAATAGCCTCTCTGCATCATTGGGAGGAAAATCCACACCAAAAGAAATCTATTTTGATTTTAGACATTTTTTAGAAGGTTATTTTAATTTAATTAATGAGAAATCATAGGTTAATTGACTTCAGCTTTAATATGAGGATATTATGCATGCAGGCATATTTTATTTATATCTCTGTTTGATGTACACAATCAATTCAAAAAGAGATAATGAAGAGGTGTTCTGTCCTGTGTAGAATAATAATTAGGGACTCTAGTACAGAATATTTTTTATTAATTGTGCAGCTCAGTAAACATGTTTGACATAATACTGAGAAATGCATTTGTCAAATTTTACCAATTTTTTTCTGCTCTTTTATTTTGCTTTTTCTGGCTTTCCCCCCTCCCCAGAATCTTTTCTATACTGACCCTCTTTTCCCAGCTAAGAGCCTAATGGCTTGATTTAGAGACTTAAGACCACCTGCTAAGTTAGCTGCATTATGAAATTCAGGAAATCATGTTGGACATCTGGCTGCTGTTCTCATAAAGATTCACCTACGTTATTGGGGAAATGGTAATCTGATTTTCTTTTCCATAGATGGGTAAAGACCATACCCATCTATAATGAATAATAAATCACATTAGTGAAATCTTTTGGATCTTTTGATTATCGTATAATTTTTTATATGTGATCCCCTACTCTCTTGACAATGTTATCTTCTTTACTAAGTATTTGGATGTCATACCTCAGGTCTGTTCCTACATATGAAATATAACCATAAATTCCCTTTTGTACAAAATGCAAACCATGTTTCCAAAATTGTTGAATAAGTTTCACTTTATAACTATTCTGTGATGCTTTGGGTATCAGCCAATTTAACAGAACATTTGTTCAACCCTGGGAAGTGATTTGAATTCTTGAACATTCTCTCAACCTCCTAGTGCCTATTTATTGAAAAAGTTGTATTTATACCTCTTTTGCTGGCAATAGCATGTTTAGAAATTTCTAGAATGTTCTTTTTAAAAAATCTGTATGGCCAGAAGAAAATTTGGAGGCTTGGAATATATTGCCAAAAACGTGCTTGTCTGGGCTTCTCTAACTGCTTTGGCACCTGTGTGTTCTGTCAACCATTTTTCACTTTACTATCAACCCCCAAACCCATCATCTCACTCAAGTCTTTTCCTGTAGCTAATTTTTCTGTATTTCTCCTCCCCAAGCTTTCCATATGGGGATCTCAGGAGGTATAATAAGTATATCTTGGTTAAGCTAATTGTTTCTAATTGCCACATGATGCAGAACTTCAGCTGGGCCACCAATGACCAGGAATGATTCTTCAGCCCCAAGTGCATCATACATGTGAGATTTTTAAAGAAACATATTGTTCCAAAAACCAAATGTGAATTTTACAGCTCTTTCTCCTAATGTCCAGTTCAAATAGAGCTGAGGTGAAAGTGACTGCATTCAAATGTTGTTACCATCTGGTGCCTGTTTAGTGGCCTATGTTACATGAGCAGGTGGCCCTAGTGTATTTTCGAGTGGCCAGCTGTCCACGTCACAAAAGCCACTGTCACATTTAATGTTAATTGGCATTTTGGTTGTAATGATCTGTGGAGAAGCCAAACCTGAATAGACCTCAGTATATTATTCTTTTTTGTCATAAGAGCTTGGGGTCAAGGTTGACAAACATTTTTCCTCTATCTTCTTTGCCTTATTTACTCTATGAAAAAAGGATCTCGTAGAAGCACTATCTATCAAATCAATCTATAGAAAGGCAAAAACACATGTTGCTAAGCTAGTGGTTCTTATCAGGGATAAGAGATCCACATGGGAAACTTCAAGGAGACCATAGAATTTAGAAAAGGTGGATTGACTGTTTTGATTGCTCTGGAGATAAATTATCTACCCTCAACTTTAAATATTAGAATTTTAGAAATAAAAGTAGCCTTTGTAGGTTTAATTCTTTGGCCAAGTTTGATCTATAGGTAGTGGCTACCAGGAGAATCAAGTTGGAAAAGAATCTCAAGCTCTGTTGCATTATACAAAATTGCTGGTATTTTAACCTATTCAACTGGCAGTTTAATATAATTCAACTTAATACTTCTGTTTTTTTTAATATAGCTTTTTAGGTTTCTTAGGACGTATCTTCTTCCTTTAGTGAAATATCCCTATATCATAAATTCTTGGCAACAGTATTGGTGGTCCATTGCATTAAGGCTGGTCATCAGATACTATTAATTCATCTTCTAAAATGGTCATGTCTTATGAGTTCAAGTTACTTGCAAAAAATAGAATTTTGCTTGTATAAATTTTAGTTAGAATAATAAGCACTGTTCAAAATTATACATATACACAAAAATGCTGACATTTAGATCCAACTTTCAAAAGCAAGCATTAATCTTTTTATCTTATTCCCATCACACAAGGAGAACAAAAATACATACCCAAGAAGTTAAATAATGTTCCAGATGCAGTGGAAATTTTTGGTTTTTATAGTCAATAAATTGGTTGAAATGTTTTCATCAAAATAAGCCACAGGTAACTCTATGATCACATCTTCGTTCACTAAACTTTCCAGGATACTCCAGCCCTTGTTTCTCTTTTTTCTTTTCAGATTTCTTTAAGTGCCACATAATTCTTTGTGTCATACAATGTAACCTTGATTATTAACTATTTCAAATTTTTTTATCATTTCTTTTTAAAAAATTTTATTTATATTTATTTTTGTTGGGTACAGTGTGTTGTTTCAGTGCATGCGTATACTGTGCAATGATTCACTTTGGGTAAATAGCATAGTTTTGTACCTGTTAGTTCACCCCTTCTCCTCTTCCCCACTCTCTTCCCTCCCAGCCTCTGGTAACTGTTACTCTACTCTCCACTTTTATGAGAATCACTACTTTATTCTGTTTTTTTAGATTCCACCTATGACTGAGACCACACAGTATTTGAATTTCTATGCCTGACTTACTTCACTTATCAAGATAGTTTCCAGCTCCACCCATGTTGCTGCAAATGATAGGATATCATTTCTTTCTATAGCAGAATAGCATTCCATTGTGTGTACATACCACAGTGTTTTTTTTTTTTTTTTTTTTTTTTATCCATTCATCCATTGATGGACAGTTAGGTTGAATCCATCTCTTAACTATTGTGTTGTGATAAATATAGGAGTGCAGGTGCCTTTTTCATATATTGATTTCATTTCCTTTGGGTATATGCCAGTAGTGGGATAGCTGGATCATAAGGTAGATCTTTTTCTAATTCTCTGAGGAATGTCATACTGTTTCCCACAATGGCTGCACCAATTTACACTCCCACCAACAACGTAGGAGGGCTCCCTTTTCTCTGCATCCTCCCCAGCATTTGTTATTTTCTGTCTTGTTCATAATAGCCATTCTAACTAGGGTGAGACGATATCTCATTGTGGTTTTAATTTGCATTTCCCTGATGATTAGTGATTTTGAACATTTTTTATGTACTTGTTGCCCATTTATATGTCTTCTTTTGAGAAATGCCTATACAGGTCCTTTGCCCATTTTTTAATTGGGTTATTTGTTGTTTTTATTTTATTTTTTTCCTGTTGAGTTGTTTGAGTTCCTTATATATTCTGGATATTAGACCCTTGTCTGTTGAATAGTTTGCAAATACTTTGTCCCATTCTGTTGTCTCCTCACTTTGTTGATAGTGTCCCTTGTTGTCATGTGCGCATTGTTCCTGTCTCTTGTCTATATTGCCAGATATTTGGAATGAGGGATTATATTTCAAGTGTTTTGATTCCTCCAAGAACCTAGCACTGTGCTGAGTAAGTAGGAGGAAACTATAAACACTAAGAATTTAGTAAATATTCACTGAGCAAAAGTGAAAATGGGGCAGTGAGTTCTGTAAACAAATTAAGTTTCCTAGGTCAGGTTTTAAAAATGGAAACGAACAAAATAAGCATATTAAATGTCTTCAGGATATTGATCTCTGTATAAAAAAGGTAGTATTTGGCATAAATTGAGCCATTACAAGCAAAGTGAAAGTTTGACTGTCCATCTTTTATGCATTTCATTAATTCTGAGAATTTCTTAGTTTTGAATTAGAACCAACTGCATTAACAAATTATGTATGCTGTATTAGTCACATTACTCGAGTCCTATTCTTTCTCCTCTGCAGAATATTTGTCACACAGATACTTAAATGGAATCAGGGCTGAACATAGCCATGACATAATATTCTGTCAAAAAGAGAAAAAAGTTAATCAGGTTGGTGAGTAATCATAAACCTCCTTCCTTACCCCATCTTACAGACTCTCAAGAATTAGACTCTGAAAGAATAGATCATTTTAAAGGAAATAGAATCTGAGTACCTTAGTAAAATATTGTAAAATCATAGTCATTAGTCCACGTGTGATATTTTAACTTCTTTGACAATTAAGCACTCTTTATTATATAAAAAAGAGGTTCTATTTAGTGTCTGCCAAATACTGTAATCCCAGAAAGAAAAATAAAGTATAATATTTCAGTATGAAACAGAATGACTCACAACTGGCATTCGTTAAATGACTAAATTAAAATCAAGTTCCAAATTGTCTTATTTGAATCTTCGTCTTAGGGAACTTCTTGAAAAGACAGATTGCTGCTCTGGAGACAATGCAAAGAAGAGCCTAGAATATTATATTTTGACTTTTTATATTCATCCTTCCCCTCAAGAAGCTGAAGCCCTTGTTAGGCTGAGGACTTCTTGTACCTGGAGAGTTGAGTTTGCCGACAGCATTCCCACTAGTCAAAGACCCTGCGAGGTGGTGGGCGTACAACCCAGGCAGTAACAAAGGGAAGTTCAGGAAGAGAGTTGTGATAGCAGACAGTGGTGCGGACGTGGCGAAAAGTGGATGACACTGGGAAGGAAGAGACTGGGGAAAAACATGACTTGGTATTACTGAGGGAAAGTGAAAGTCTTAAGGGAAAATCTCGAGGTTTTAAAATTATGAAAAAGTTAAATAATGGAAAAAATAAG